>NC_092362.1:12000185-12157902 GCF_030848805.1 Temnothorax longispinosus | reverse complement strand
CCCTCGGGACTACTAGGGGCTGTACCTTTAAAATATTGGTCGTAGCGTTTCGGACCCTAATATTTTTCGATAGAAATCTCGGGGGGCCACCAGAAATCCAGGCGAGAACATCCGGTAAAATAATTTTTTATTTTAGGCGCGGTACTTTGAAGGCTGTAGCTTTTAATATATTGGTCGGAGCGCTTCGGACCCTAATAGTTTTCGATAGAACTCCTCGGGGGGCCACCAGAACTCCAGCGAGAACTCCGATTTCAGAAAAAAAAAAATTACCCCTCGGCCTTAGAATATTTTCGAGTTGCGGTACTTTGAGGGCTGTAACTTTTAAAATATTGGTCGGAGCGTTTCGGACCCTAATAGTTTTCGATAGAACTCCTCGGGGGGCCACCAGAACTCCAGCGAGAACTCCGGTAAAATATTTTTAATTTTAGGCGCGGTACTTTGAAGGGCTGTAGCTTTTAATATATTGGTCGGAGCGCTTCGGACCCTAATAGTTTTCGATAGAACTCCTCGGGGGCCACCAGAACTCCAGCGAGAACTGCCGATTTCAGAAAAAAAAATTTGTAATTTTAGGACCCTAGTCGTGACTTAGAATATTTTCGAGTTACGGTACTTTGAGGGCTGTAACTTTTAAAATATTGGTCGGAGCGTTTCGGACCCTAATAGTTTTCGATAGAACTCCTCGGGGGGCCACCAGAACTCCAGCGAGAACTCCGGTAAAATAATTTTTTAATTTTAGGCGCGGTACTTTGAAGGGCTGTAGCTTTTAATATATTGGTCGGAGCGCTTCGGACCCTAATAGTTTTCGATAGAACTCCTCGGGGGGCCACCAGAACTCCAGCGAGAACTGCCGATTTCAGAAAAAAAAATTACCCCTCGGGACTTAGAATATTTTCGAGTTGCGGTACTTTGAGGGGCTGTAACTTTTAAAATATTGGTCGGAGCGTTTCGGACCCTAATAGTTTTCGATAGAACTCCTCGGGGGGCCACCAGAACTCCAGCGAGAACTCCGGTAAAATAATTTTTTAATTTTAGGCGCGGTACTTTGAAGGGCTGTAGCTTTTAATATATTGGTCGGAGCGGCGCTTCGGACCCTAATAGTTTTTCGATAGAACTCCTCGGGGGGCCACCAGAACTCCAGCGAGAACTGCCGATTTCAGAAAAAAAAAATTACCCCTCGGGACTTAGAATATTTTCGAGTTGCGGTACTTTGAGGGGCTGTAACTTTTAAAATATTGGTCGGAGCGTTTTTCGGACCCTAATAGTTTTCGATAGAACTCCTCGGGGGGCCACCAGAACTCCAGCGAGAACTCCGGTAAAATAATTTTTTAATTTTTAGGCGCGGTACTTTGAAGGGCTGTAGCTTTTAATATATTGGTCGGAGCGCTTCGGACCCTAATAGTTTTCGATAGAACTCCTCGGGGGGCCACCAGAACTCCAGCGAGAACTGCCGATTTCAGAAAAAAAAAAGTACCCCTCGGGACTTAGAATATTTTCGAGTTGCGGTACTTTGAGGGGCTGTAACTTTTAAATATATTGGTCGGAGCGTTTCGGACCCTAATAGTTTTCGATAGAACTCCTCGGGGGGCCACCAGAAACTCCAGCGAGAACTCCTCGGTAAAATAATTTTTTAATTTTAGGCGCGGTACTTTGAAGGGCTGTAGCTTTTAATATATGGTCGGAGCGCTTCGGACCCTAATAGTTTTCGATAGAACTCCTCGGGGGGCCACCAGAACTCCAGCGAGAACTGCCGATTCAGAAAAAAAAATTACCCCCGGGACTTAGAATATTTTTCGAGGTGCCGCGGTACTTTGAGGGGCTGTAGCTTTTAATATATTGGTCGGAGCGCTTCGCACCCTAATAGTTTTCGATAGAACTCCTCGGGGGGCTACCAGAACTCCAGCGAGAACTCCGGTAAAATAATTTTTTAATTTTAGGCGCGGTACTTTGAAGGGCTGTAGCTTTTAATATATTGGTCGGAGCGCTTCGGACCCTAATAGTTTTCGATAGAACTCCTCGGGGGGCCACCAGAACTCCAGCGAGAACTGCCGATTTCAGAAAAAAAAATTACCCCTCGGGACTTGAATATTTTCGAGTTGCGGTACTTTGAGGGGCTGTAGCTTTTAATATATTGGTCGGAGCGCTTCGGACCCTAATAGTTTTCGATAGAACTCCTCGGGGGCCACCAGAACTCCAGCGAGAACTCCGGTAAAATATTTTTTTAATTTTAGGCGCGGTACTTTGAAGGGCTGTAGCTTTTAATATATTGGTCGGAGCGCTTCGGACCCTAATAGTTTTCGATAGAACTCCTCGGGGGGCCACCAGAACTCCAGCGAGAACTGCCGATTTCAGAAAAAAAAATTACCCCTCGGGACTTAGAATATTTTCGAGTTGCGGTACTTTGAGGGGCTGTAACTTTTAAAATATTGGTCGGAGCGTTTCGGACCCTAATAGTTTTCGATAGAACTCCTCGGGGGGCCACCAGAACTCCAGCGAGAACTCCGGTAAAATAATTTTTTAATTTTAGGCGCGGTACTTTGAAGGGCTGTAGCTTTTAATATATTGGTCGGAGCGCTTCGGACCCTAATAGTTTTCGATAGAACTCCTCGGGGGGCCACCAGAACTCCAGCGAGAACTGCCGATTTCAGAAAAAAAAAATTACCCCTCGGGACTTAGAATATTTTCGAGTTGCGGTACTTTGAGGGGCTGTAACTTTTAAAATATTGGTCGGAGCGTTTCGGACCCTAATAGTTTTCGATAGAACTCCTCGGGGGGCCACCAGAACTCCAGCGAGAACTCCGGTAAAATAATTTTATAATTTTAGGCGCGGTACTTTGAAGGGCTGTAGCTTTTAATATATTGGTCGGAGCGCTTCGGACCCTAATAGTTTTCGATAGAACTCCTCGGGGGGCCACCAGAACTCCAGCGAGAACTGCCGATTTCAGAAAAAAAAAATTACCCCTCGGGACTTAGAATATTTTCGAGTTGCGGTACTTTGAGGGGCTGTAGCTTTTAATATATTGGTCGGAGCGCTTCGGACCCTAATAGTTTTCGATAGAACTCCTCGGGGGGCTACCAGAACTCCAGCGAGAACTCCGGTAAAATAATTTTTTAATTTTAGGCGCGGTACTTTGAAGGGCTGTAGCTTTTAATATATTGGTCGGAGCGCTTCGGACCCTAATAGTTTTCGATAGAACTCCTCGGGGGGCCACCAGAACTCCAGCGAGAACTGCCGATTTCAGAAAAAAAAATTACCCCTCGGGACTTAGAATATTTTCGAGTTGCGGTACTTTGAGGGGCTGTAACTTTTAAAATATTGGTCGGAGCGTTTCGGACCCTAATAGTTTTCGATAGAACTCCTCGGGGGGCCACCAGAACTCCAGCGAGAACTCCGGTAAAATAATTTTTTAATTTTAGGCGCGGTACTTTGAAGGGCTGTAGCTTTTAATATATTGGTCGGAGCGCTTCGGACCCTAATAGTTTTCGATAGAACTCCTCGGGGGGCTACCAGAACTCCAGTGAGAACTGCCGATTTCAGAAAAAAAAAATTACCCCTCGGGACTTAGAATATTTTCGAGTTGCGGTACTTTGAGGGCCTGTAACTTTTGAAATATTGGTCGGAGCGTTTCGGACCCTAATAGTTTTCGATAGAACTCCTCGGGGGGCCACCAGAACTCCAGCGAGAACTCCGGTAAAATAATTTTTTAATTTTAGGCGCGGTACTTTGAAGGGCTGTAACTTTTAAAATATTGGTCGGAGCGTTTCGGACCCTAATAGTTTTCGATAGAACTCCTCGGGGGGCCACCAGAACTCCAGCGAGAACTCCGGTAAAATAATTTTTTAATTTTAGGCGCGGTACTTTGAAGGGCTGTAGCTTTTAATATATTGGTCGGAGCGCTTCGGACCCTAATAGTTTTCGATAGAACTCCTCGGGGGGCCACCAGAACTCCAGCGAGAACTGCCGATTTCAGAAAAAAAAAAATTACCCCTCGGGACTTAGAATATTTTCGAGTTGCGGTACTTTGAGAGGCTGTAACTTTTAAAATATTGGTCGGAGCGTTTCGGACCCTAATAGTTTTCGATAGAACTCCTCGGGGGGCCACCAGAACTCCAGCGAGAACTCCGGTAAAATAATTTTTTAATTTTAGGCGCGGTACTTTGAAGGGCTGTAACTTTTAAAATATTGGTCGGAGCGTTTCGGACCCTAATAGTTTTCGATAGAACTCCTCGGGGGGCCACCAGAACTCCAGCGAGAACTCCGGTAAAATAATTTTTTAATTTTAGGCGCGGTACTTTGAAGGGCTGTAGCTTTTAATATATTGGTCGGAGCGCTTCGGACCCTAATAGTTTTCGATAGAACTCCTCGGGGGGCTACCAGAACTCCAGTGAGAACTGCCGATTTCAGAAAAAAAAAATTACCCCTCGGGACTTAGAATATTTTCGAGTTGCGGTACTTTGAGGGGCTGTAACTTTTAAAATATTGGTCGGAGCGCTTCGGACCCTAATAGTTTTCGATAGAACTCCTCGGGGGGCTACCAGAACTCCAGTGAGAACTGCCGATTTCAGAAAAAAAAAAATTACCCCTCGGGACTTAGAATATTTTCGAGTTGCGGTACTTTGAGGGCCTGTAACTTTTGAAATATTGGTCGGAGCGTTTCGGACCCTTATAGTTTTCGATAGAACTCCTCGGGGGGCCACCAGAACTCCAGCGAGAACTCCGGTAAAATAATTTTTTAATTTTAGGCGCGGTACTTTGAAGGGCTGTAGCTTTTAATATATTGGTCGGAGCGCTTCGGACCCTAATAGTTTTCGATAGAACTCCTCGGGGGGCCACCAGAACTCCAGCGAGAACTGCCGATTTCAGAAAAAAAAAATTACCCCTCGGGACTTAGAATATTTTCGAGTTGCGGTACTTTGAGGGGCTGTAACTTTTAAAATATTGGTCGGAGCGTTTCGGACCCTTATAGTTTTCGATAGAACTCCTCGGGGGGCCACCAGAACTCCAGCGAGAACTGCCAATTTCAGAAAAAAAATTACCCCTCGGGGACTTAGAATATTTTCGAGTTGCGCGGTACTTTGAGGGCCTGTAACTTTTGAAATATTGGTCGGAGCGTTTCGGACCCTAATAGTTTTCGATAGAACTCCTCGGGGGGCCACCAGAACTCCAGCGAGAACTGCCAATTTCAGAAAAAAAAATTACCCCTCGGGACTTAGAATATTTTCGAGTTGCGGTACTTTGAGGGCCTGTAACTTTTGAAATATTGGTCGGAGCGTTATAAAACCTATAGGGAACTCTAGTACTCGTCGAAATCTTTCTGAATCTACCATAAAAAATTGATTTAAAAAAAAAAATGGAAATTTTTTGTTTAACTTTGACATTGATTTTTGGGCTTATTTGAACGGAACTCTTTTTAAAACCTATAGGGAACTCTAGAACTCATCGAAATCTATCCGGAACTACCATAAAAAATTTATTTTTTCAAAAATGGGGGGCGCCGTGAAGTTAGCCCCCCTTTTTTTAAAATGGTGTTTTCACCACTTTAAATGACGGAACTCTCTTTAAAAACTACAGAGAACTCTAGAACTCTTTCTGGGGAATCCAGAACTCTAATAAAAATTTCCGAATTTTGAAAAAGGGGGGCCAACTTCACAGACATTCCGAAATGTCCGCTCTGTGCGGATTTGGGGTTGCCGGCTGGGGATCAACTAGGGAGGGGGGGGGCGGGGTGTACCCGCCAAGGGACGGAAAAAGGCGGAAGTTCGCTGGTTGTCTCGGCGAGGAGCCGGGCGGTGGCAGCCCATCCGCCTTAAAGGCGGCCAGAGGACTGCATGGAGGGCGAGATGGGTGGGGGGGACTAGGGGTCAGAAGACCCCTCATCCCGCCCGCTCATCTGACATTAAATGTGGTCCGTGGGGGAGTTGAAAGGGTTTCCCTCCAACGGGATTTTTTCTCTTATTCCCCTCCTTGGACTGCGGAGGCCGGGGCTCGAGCGGGGGTTCTTGAGTCCCGACCCTGCCCCCGACCAATATCTTAGGGGGGTTGACAATGGAGTGGTGGCCCCTGTCGCCGCAACTAGCTGGCTCCCCCGGTGTGTGCGCCATTTTTTACGTACATCTCGGGGGCCTGGGGGTTCCGCGGGAGGGCGGTGTATTTGCACGCTCCTGTGGGCCCCCAGGGAGATGTGGCGCTGCTAGCAGGCGCCGGACAAGGGTAGTTTGGAAGTCATGCTTTATCGCGTTCCCATAACGCCAGAGGTGGTCACCCGCAAAAGTTTTAGCCGGTAAGAGTCCGGCATAACCGCCCACCCTTCCCCGGGGGTGGGAGTATTTATGAGAGTTTCCCCTGCGTAACAAAAAAAGGAATGAAACGAGAGAGAGTAGGTACTGAGAAGGGGAAGAGAAGAAGAGATGCAGGCTGTGTAAGATGGAGTCGTGGGAACATGTGTGGGAGGAATGTAGGGAGTGGAGATCAGGAAGAGAAAGTTGGCAGGAAGTGGTAGTATGGGTATTAGGAGAGAAGGAGGGAGAGGAATAGATGTTAGAGGTAGAAAGGGGGATGGCGGGGGAAAGTAAAAGGAGAGAGGAGAATGGGAAGGGAAAGAAAGAGAGAAAAAGGGAGAAAAAGAGTGAGAGAGAGGGGAAACTGTCAAGCTTATGGTTTAAATCGATTTATCATTTATATCAATTATATTAATATATGTGGCGGCTGGCCCTATCGCGCCTAAGGGCCTTGGCACATAGAAAAACTTAAGCAGTAAAACTTAAGCAGTAAGAAATCAACAGTATGGATTCGCTACCGCTTAGGGCCGTGCCTTAAGTTCTTGACTGTGATTGGCTGATTTGCTTACTGCTTAAGTTTTTCTATGTGCCAAGGCCCTTAGGCGCGACAGGGCCAGCCGCCACATATATTAATATAATTGATATAAATGATAAATCGATTTAAACCATAGACATATTAACATAGACTGCTTATGTTGGTAGCGGAACATGAGTTTTCTCTGTTCCTGAGGGAAAAGAAAAGCATGAATGATTTGTCAGTTTGTCGATAGAGAAAGACAGAACTTCTTTTATCAATATTCGCGACAAAATCACATATCCCAATTTTTTCAACTTTAAGATTTTCTTTTGGGTTGAAGGGTTTATTTGCGACCTATGGTCTCTTTAAGACTTTTGTTCCTCTTGATGAGCAGAATTTTTTAAGCCAATAAAAAAGTTTGACCTTAAATTTCAAGGTCAAGATCAATTTTGCGGATGCAACTTTTTTCAGATCTTTACCGATCTCGATCTGGAGAATCATCTGTCAAAGCCATGACATATAATTTTTTACCACCCGGTACATTGGCCCAGAGTTAGCCATACATTATATGAAAATTCTTCCTTCAAAATATTGTATGCTTCATGTCTCTTACTGTTTACATAATTATAAAGCTTTTTTATATCGGTTATACTTGGAGCTACTTCTTTTTTTTGTCGTATCAGCTCTCGTTTCCATTACTGTTTTGTTAACTGAATGGCTAAAATCTTCTTTACGAAGAGAAAGAAAATCTTCAACTAGAGCCTTTTTAACAGGATCATGATTTTTAATACACTGTGAGCGCCATAATTCTCCAACTTCTTTTAATAACGTACCTAACTGAAATGCTGTATAAGCAGCCTCAAATTTCTGAGTTTCTGTATTATATCGAGCTACTTGATATACTGCTTTAATACAGTCATCGTAATATTTTGGTTCATATAGTGAGGCAAAATCTGTAATTTCATTGTTTATTTCTTTCAATGCTTTTAAAAATCGTCCAAGTGTTCGTAATCGATTTCGCACCATATCGTGTTGATGCTGCGGTTTGTATTTCATACAAAGTTTGTTACCATATCGAATAATTAATTCGTCATATCTTATAAGACGCGTAATAGAATCTTCTTTTAACACTGGAAAGATCACTTTTTTTAGAGTTTGAGAAGCTATTTCATTAATTCTACCGAGGATTGCTCGTCCAAGGACTGTTATTATTCGATTTTTAGAATGTTTTACATTTACACACTTTCGAACATGATTTCGTAAAGTATTTTTAGAAAAAAATCCGTGACATTTGATACACACTCCATATTCATTAGCTGTTTTGTTAAACTTTATATTCGGTCTTCTAACAACATGTAACTTGCCATCATTTAACATTTTGTTCGTATTAAATTGAAATTCTCCTTTTCGACGTATTGTTTCAATAATTCTTTTACGTTCAAGACATCCTTTCGGTAATCTAGCGAATTTCTTAACATCTTCTTCATTACGATGTACACTTTCTAAATGTCTTGCAATTTTTGCTTTTGGTAAATTACAATAAAAACAGTAATATTTTTTTGTGCCACTACGAGAATTATCAATTGTAAGTTGTGCATCATCACATCCTGATACACCCGATGCATTTGCGGTTGTTGATAAATTAAAAGTAGTCGATTCGTTTAACCTATTGTTACATGCACTTGCTTCATTTTCGTTTATAAGTTCATCATTGCTTTCATAATCTGTGTAGCTAGCTGAATCTTCTGATGGTTCATAATCTTTGTCAAAGTAGTTCTCATCTTCGATATTTTCATTATTTTTCTCCAGATTATTCTCCACTTGTTCTTCTATTATAGTATTTCCTAATTCCACTAAACATAAAACATTACTGTATATATATAACTTTATCAAATATGTAAAGATGTAAATATGTGTAAATAAAATTTTAATAAAACTTATATATAATTTTTATGACAAAATTTTATTGATAAAATTTTACTTATTATTAACTAACTTTGGGTAATATCTTCAATTTCAGGAAAATTTTCTAATGTATATGTATTATCTAAAGGCATCAATTCATCCATTATAAAAGAAGTATCATTAATACTACTACAATCTAGCAAACAGTTTCCTATTTCTTCATTGTTATAATTACTTTGTTGTAAAATTAATGATTTGTCTGATACAGTTAAATTTGGCGAGTCACTTTCAGACTGATACCTGCAATCAAACATAAATAATTTATATAGATTCTTTATATATGCATAAAAATAAATACATGATATATTTCAATGCAAATTAGTCACAAAAATAAACATTGAAATAAAAAACTAAAATATCTCTAATTCCTTGTTCAGGAACATGTTTTGTCTGAATACTGCTTCAATCTAGAAAAATCCAAGAAAAATGTGTGTAATACTTTCAACAATATAACAATTTATAAAACAAATAGTATGTATAATACACAGAAAAAATAGAAAATAAAGCGTAACCATAAAATAATATGTAAGACATGGCAAAAAGAATATAAAGCATAGCGTTAAAATAAAACTAGATTAATTATTAGTTTTTGATGTTTTAGTTTTATGAAACATTAATTGATATAAATATTTCTAGAAATAGTAAAGAGAAATGTTTTCTTCTAATAGAAAAAATAATGCTGTTTGTAGAAAGAAACAAATTTAAAAAAATTTTTAATGAAAAATTAATTCTTTATTTAACTTTTTTAATTAAAGTACTTTTTTTTTAATATAATAAAATAAATTTGAATTTAAAAATCAAATATTTACAAAATTGTAATTATAACTATTTTAGATAAAATTATTTAAATTAAAGAGTCTTAACTATATATTTCATTCCTTTATGAAATATTTGTGATGCGCTATGTCGTACATATATTTTACATACTTGTCTTCAAAAGTGTCTTGTTGCCATAAATTGCCGCATACATCTGAAATAACTAGCAAATTATTCGTATTTTAGTAAATTAAAATTTTTCATTTTATTATTGTGCAACATTAGAAAAACTTTATTTACCTGCATACTTCCGGCTCTGTAATTGTTTCAGATTTGTTTTTTCTGTCATTACATATTAGTTGCTTGCTTGAATTTTCATTATATGACAAGTTTTTATAAAATGCGCGATTAAACGCATCAAGCAGAAATTGAGAACGATCTATAAAAGCGGCAGATGTTAAAATAAAATATCAATTATTTCAAAATAAGAAACTAAAGGAAAAACTGATAGGTAAATGAATATGTATATGTTACATGACATTTTAATTAAAAATACCAAAACTTCTATCAGATTTTTATTTCTATCTTATTTTGACTTCAAATTACCTTGTATATTATTAAACTGTTTATTGCTCTTTCCACTCTCTTTATAATTTTGTAAAACACGCCTTTTGTTATGTCCGTCGAGAATTTTTCTATCTTCAGTTTCATTCATTTCTGTTAATAAATAATATCTTTATATAAACATTATATAGATATTTTATCTTTCAGCTCTAGGATTTTTATGACTTAGAAATTTACTGTGTACCTTCCAATTTCTGTTCATTATATAATATTAATTTATTATCTTTTCAAAACTTATAATTATTAGTACTTCTACTTTCATAATTTTATAGAACAATCTTTAAATTTACTTCATTTTCATTTTCTATCTTTATTTCTATTTTTGTTGTATCTTATAATCTCTACAATTGCTTTGCGAAACATACTTTTCTCTATTTATGCAATCGATAAATGTAAAAACTTAGAAGTCAAAAATGTTTTAAAAATATTTTGAATACAATAATTGAACATCATACCTGAGTTATCTTGTAGATTATTATATAACTTAATTTCATTTGTTTGTTTTTTATTTTTGTAATTATTTGTTATTCCAGTATCATCATTGTGTAGAATAACGCCTAAATTAATTTCATTTTCTTGTACGTTTTTCACTCTTATGTTCATCTTACTTATGTCCTTTTTGTTATTGAGTTCTTGAATTTGATTTTCCTTTTTTTGTTTTTCGTTTAAATAAAGTTCTTTTTTTACAACTGTAATTAATAATTTTAAAAATTTCAATAGTATACCCTAATAATCAAATCAGCAATCAGCAAAGAATTTTAATGTTTAATAAACAATAGATAAAATGAAAATCCAATATCAAATTTAAACATTTGGAATTATATCTAGTGATTAACTCATTTTTTCTAAAACAAATTAGAAAAAAGTAAAGTAAAAAAATAATAAATTATTAAGTTTTACATTATAATAACATTTAGTCAATAGACAATATAGTTTATTTCTCTATTTATTTTTAACTTATTAAATTAAACAATTATTAATGATAACCCAATAACTATCTCTAAATTAATAAAATAATATGTAAAAAAAAATACAAAACAGTATTATAATAAGTATGTAAAATTCATAGAATTAAAAATTAATATGTAGATACCTTTTATATAAAAGTTCGGTAATATTTTATTTTCTATTATGGTTGGAATCTGACGTTGGTGCGTTACTTGATCTAATTTTGAAAAAATATTACATAGTTAGTAGTTTTACAAATATTAGACACATTTAAAAATATACATTAAAGTTAAGACTTATTTGTTTTATGCCCATTTCTACCAATGTAGATTAACTTTAATCTTGGTTTAACTTACTTTCTATCTTTTTCTAACTTTTAGAACTAGGAAAAGATTACAGGTAAGTTAAACCAAGATTAAAATTAACCTGCGTTGATAGAAATGGACATTATATAGTACTATAATAGATTTATTACTCTGTATTATTCATTTTCTTACTTGTTTTTCTGATAACTTTCGTCAAATAAATGTAAGGAATATTCATATTTAAATTATTCGCAATATTTTTAAGTACACCATAGTTTCCTGAAAAAGAATAAAAATATTGATAACATTTATATGTTTAAAAAGTTAAATTACATTTTTTCACTTATAAAATATTACTGGTTACAATAAAAGATACATTCCACTCAACACTACAAATGCTTCGAAGCACTTCTTTTCTCCTTTCTCTCAATAAAGAAAGAAGCAGAAGAAGGATGCTTCAAAGTGTTTGTAGCATCAAATGAAGCTGTGACAAGCGCAGCTGTGACAATTGTGTTTAAGTTAGAATATACGTACCATGCTTAGCTATTATAACGTCATGTTTCTCTTTTCTGTTTGTCCACACATAGTGCTTTCGATTTCTTTTTATTAAGAAATAATGTATTTTTGCCATGTTTTCTATTTAAAAAAACAGTGAATTTGCTTAAGTAAATACAACAAACTTTGTATGCAAATTGAAGACTATCATTACCTAACCTAAATTAAACTTTCTTACCTCAGCTTATCTAAATACAAAAAACGCAGAAAAACTTGATTCAATATTCAATATTGATTCCGTCAAACAACGAAACGTTACGTTTACATACTAATAACGTCCACCTAATCTTTGATTTCCACGTATACGTTGCCGCGCTTCACAGTCATCAAATACAAAATGACATAGATGCATATGCATAGCATGAGAATGTTCAGACCAATGAGCATGCATTGTAAATTAAGGTCGGTATTCATAGTAATGCTGGGTCTACAATGGGAGTCGCAAAGTCGTGAGTCGCAAGAATTGACCAATCACAGTCGATTATTCTCCTCAAATTCGATTGTGATTGGTCAATTCTTGCGACTCATGACTTTGCGACTCGCATTCTAGACCTAGCATAAGTATTCATATTTAAGATCGTTTTAAGTATGGTCAGATGTAGATTTGAGACATCGTCCAACCAATAAAATGTTAGTATTAGTAAGACATTACTTAAAACAATCTTGAAATAAGATACGACTATGAATAACGGCTTAAGTGGTTCATATTGAACGCTCATTAGTTTAAACAGTCTTATGCTATACATATGCAGCTATTACTACGTTTACGCAAGCATTATTTCTGTAGCTTGCGATAATTCTTTCGTGTAAACAAGATTTTGTAGTAGCTTACGTTAATTTACTCCGCGTAAATGAGTGAATTATCGTAAGTCACAGAAGTAACGCTCGCGTAAACGTATTATGTCATTTTGATAGCTATTAATTTTATTAGAAATATATGCGTGTATATATGTAATGTTGGTAATTGTGTACATCGAGGGGACCACCTTGGATGACTTTGATATTTTAGTATGTTGTCAAGGTCACCCTCCTGAGTGACCTTTAGAAGGTTTTAGCCCGCACTCGTTATTTGTTAAAAAGTTATTAACAAAAAAATTGTGGAAAATATAGCAGCTATTTTGAATATTGGAAGGCATAAATGATTAATATGTATGTCGAAATAGTTCACGTAAAGTCGTATTACAGTTATGTTTTCGCAATCTCATCAACAATGAATCCTGTCTAGCGAGGTGGTTATGAAACGACATCATCAAAAATCAGCTGACAGTAAAAATACTAAAATATTTGCAAGGTGCCGTGTACGTCGTCATTCCCGCACTTGACGTAATAATCTGAGTGTACAACCGGTGATAAAAATAACCTGCCGCAAAGTCAAACTATGTTTCTTGGAGCTAAAATATCTTTTTTAGTGTTTATTGCAAATATTTCGACAACCGTTGAAGATATATAGATAATTTAAAACAGACTGTTTACATTGCAATCTGTTGTATTAAAATTGCCCGATTTTATTAATGCCAATTACGTATGTCAGTATATTATAACAATATAGCGCATGGAAGCATAAGGAAACGGGCGCCAGGCAACGTTTCAATGTCATAAAACGCTCATATCTTTGCAACCATAAATAACAGAAATATAATTCAAAAACATTTTTAGTTCGTATTCTGTTGTAATTGAACAACCCGATTTTGTTCATACCAATTACATATTTCCGTATATTAAGACGAAAAAGTGCACGAGAATCTGGTGGAACGTCACGACCTTAGCTTTCGGTTTCTTCACTCTTTATCGTCTCAAATAACAGAAATGTATAACTAGCATTAATAAAATCAGATAATTTCAATAGAGCAAAGTATAAACTAACAAGTGCTCTTTAAATCATCAAGAATAGACACTTTTCTTGCACAACAATATGATCTCAAGCAATTGATTCAGTCTACTAAGAAGTCGATCGATTCAGTTATTATTTTGATCTGATAAATGTGTATCTGCTCAATTCGACGGCACGCGTAAAGATACACGACGTGATTTCATACTCATGCGCTGATGTTTGCATTTAGCGCGCACACTATCGTGTTTCTTGAGGTTTTCTCTTTGTAGCTGAACTAATATAAGTTAAAAAAGCAAAAGTGTCGAGAAGATTTAAAATTACAAAAGAAAGGATTTTTCCAAGCTATTATGTATATAAGACACTTTTTTATCATTGAATATTTTTTCAACCGTTAAATGCCTGAGTAAATAGTAAAATACACAAACACGTATTATATGTTTTTTCTGTTTCCCAACCCCTTAACAAATGTTTTGTGAAATTGGAAATTATTATATGTAGTTTTGTTATCATACTTAACAAAGTCACTGTCCCTAAAATAATAGTATATATATAACTAAATAAGACAGGATTTCTTTGGTAACCTGTTAATTGATAGGTTTCCAAAATCCTTTCTTATACATGATTGGGGACAGTCCCCAAAGTAATCTTTTCTTATATACGATTACTTTGGGGACAGTCCCCAAAGTAATCTTTTCTCATATACGATTACTTTGGGAACAGTCCTCAAAGTAATCTATTTGTGTATAAAATAATGAGGACGGGTCTCAAAGTAATCGTTTGTCCCCAAAGTAATCACTTTATATCAAATTTTGTCCTCATAATAATCGATTTGTATATATATATATATGTATATGTATATAATAAGGTTTTATTTCGTGTGCCAATTATTTCCACCAATTATCTCAGAAAGTATTGGTTTATTGGAAAAGTGTTTCAGATAAAAGTTGAAAGGTTCGAAAGGAGCCAATAGACGATCTTATTGGATTTTGGATCCCGGGCCTGTATTGAGCCCAATATATCCCAGCGAGAAATAACCCATCGAATCGACGTCTAATTGACGTCGAAAACGTATATCAAAAAGTAATTAAAATATTTATCAATTTCGATTGATTTATGGCACAACTTTCGATGACTTTTTTACTCAGAATAAATCGATTTTGACTCGATATTGATTATTATTTCCTCACTGTAGATATGGGCCGATTCACCACCTCCGATTAACATGATCCTCCGATTAAACTCTTCGGCTCTCTCTAAGGGGGGGTCCATAGACTTGCAAGTTGCGAGGAGAAGACGGATGAATTGATAAGAGGGATTATTTAAAAATGGGAGAATATCTCTTGGAGATTGAGGAAAGGTTTCAATGTATTTAACTCCTCACTGTATTTAACTAAATAAGAGGCTTTACTGCAGTACAATCCGCAATTAAATATTACATGCTTAATATTTTGCATTGGGTTGCCGCAAGGGCAGCGTTCGGCTGATGACAAAGAACGAGACGTCTGTAGCGTGGACATAAAGTAAAGCATACATAGAAAAACGTAAGACGTAAAAAAATGTAAGATATATAGCCTTTCGCGACTTACGTTATTCTCTACCTTATTTTCACTGTTAGAAGTAGTGCGTGAATATCACACACTTTATCGCGTGTGATGTGTGTCCGCCGTTTTAAGACGTCTGTTAATGTGTTACTTTTTCACGCACGAATAAGTGTTTGATTATATTAGCGTGTGTGACTTGTCACACAGCTAGAAATGTGTAACTTAATTATGTGTGTGATTTTTAATGCGCCTATAAATGTGTAAAAAAGGGTCGCAGCCACTTTTATACACATGTATATGTGTAATTTGATGAAAGCACTTTTTTTACACGTTTCTTGCCGTACATACGTACGTGATTTTAAATCACGTATATCACGTTATATAATGTGATTATAAACGGCAAGAAACGTGTAAAAAATACCTTCACCAAATTACATATATGCGTGTATAAAAGTAACATTTTAGATTTAGAGTAATGACACACAATGAGATGTGATATTATTAAAGCAATAAAAATTTATTAAAGTATACAATGAAAGTAAGTATATTGCGCGAGAATATCAACTTGGGCAAATTTTTATTACGTCAATAAAACTCTATGATAATGTGCTCGTGAAAATAGTAACTCTCATTGAAGTTAGGTTGTAACCGTACGGAGGTGTGATGCTCCTCTTGATATCAATATTAGTGTCACTGACACGGTCGCTACTCGATTTTATCCCGAGAAACCGAGAAAGGATTATGAAAATTATGGTAAGAATTTAGAGATTTCCAACCTTTCAACGCGCCGCTGATTCCCCTTTTCTCCTTCTGTTTCAGATTGCCTCTTTGCCACCGGATCTAGGATCGCCGCTGGACCAAGCACTACGGACCTCCTCTGGACTGCAGCTGTGCACCGCTGACTGTGTCGCCGGACCTTCGCTGGACCGCTTCAGGATCTCCCCGCACGGATGTGGGATCGCCAACAGGTAAGTATTAGGATCAGGTAGGTATATCGATTTGGTAAGTTGACCGCACACGAGTGAATTTAAATAAATGTATTTCTTTTTTAAATAGTAAAATATCATTTACTTTATTCGATTTCCAGAGAATACAAGATTTCAATACTCTAGGGTCTTAAAGATTTAACGCGTCTGCCACGGGATAATCTACGCCGAGTATAAGTATCTACTACCAAGCGCTCTTGGAGCTCAAAGACGAATCGACCGTACTACTCGGAGTCCCGACGAATAATCCTCGAACCTTGGGCTCCGCTCCGGCTCCCGACTTCGGAGCTGGTACCCCACTCTAGCGCGGATACGCCCCTTTACATCTGCGTCGCACCTGCTCGTCCCACGTCCGCAGGTGGTGTTCGTCGCTTCCGCGTTCCATCGCTATTGTTCGCCGTGCCAGATGTTGCCGCGAACAAAAGGCCCATTGTAACTTGTTATTCGCATACTTGTACGAGTCAACAGGTTTCGGAATAAATATTTGCGCATACCTTTTCGACGGTTCCTTTACGCTTCTACGCAGTGTCCTATTTCCCATAATCATTGATTAATCTTTAATTAATTTTAAACATATTATTGTTGCTACTGCTGGAACGGGGACTGCATGTACATGATTTATTCTATCGATCAACGCATGAAACAATTCTTCGTGACGCGTTTTGCTCACCTGGGTCATCCGCGGCTTTCGGTGCGCTCTATCTTATCTCCGCGTGGCACCATGAAATACCATTTGTGGTAACTCCGTTTACTTTAATCGGCCCCGGCCCGACATATCGATCGCCCGCAACAATCATACCGTCCCAATCGACCGACCAGGTGATTGGATTACGCCGATATGGTAGCCGTTTTTTCACGTACCGACCGTGGATCGCGATCTCTCCATTTACGCGTCTAGCCCGCTGGCCAATGGTCATTTGGCGTCTCTATCGCAACGCCCGCAACTTGCTTACGCCTACGCCCCGCCAATCGTATCGCTGGCTGGTCGTAACCGCTGACCATGCCCACATGGTACCGCCATCTCGGATCCTACGCGCTCGATTCGCTGACCGATGGTCATCTCGCGTTGACTTTGGTGCCTATAACGCGTTTACACCCACGCCTTGCCCCTCGGATAGGTGGCTGCCCGAAATTGCTGACCGCGCATCCGTGGTATCTCCATCTTGGATTGTATATGTTCGGCTCGCGGACCGATGGTTATTTCGCGTTGGCCGCGATGCCTGCCTCGCGTTTACATTCATGTCTTGCCCCTCGGGTAGGTGGCTGTCCGAAATTGCTGACCGCGCCTCCGTGGTATCACCATTTCGGGATGTGCGCGCTCGGCTGGCGGACCGATTGCCATTTCGCGTTGACAGCGATACCCCCATCGCGTTTGCGTCGTTATCTCGCCAATCGGATCTGTGGTATGCCTAATCCGCTGACCACGCCCCGTGGCACCTTCGTTTTGGACGGTGGCCTTTTCGCGCGCGCGTCAAATTCCAATTTCGCATTTGCTCACGCCGCTGAGCTTGTTATCGGGGATAGGAAAGGTACGCGAAAGCAGAAATACAGTTTCGCTATCCACACCGGTAGTTTTATTCTCCACCTTCGCTCGTGGATATCTTCAATGATTTGACGGTCATAGACCGTCTTGCATTATGCACTCGCCTTTAATCCTACTCGCGTGCCTACGCATAACATGATTCTCATGCCCGTATCGCCTCGCTCGCGGTACGAACTTCTCGTTCGTTTGCCTTTAAGGCTATGTTACGTGTACCACGGAACATCGCAAACTCATACTTGGTTTTATTTAACCTTAATCGATCGGTTAATTAAAAGGAACAATTCTGCCGTTAATCTTAAACAAAACTTGGAAATCTTTCTTAAACGTAAACTTTGTGAAATTAATGACATTCTTTGACCGACGCCTGAGTCAAATCACAACAACGAAACTAAACTTGTCCTCCGGGGACCGGGTTCTCTTTTCCCGTTAATCTTAATGCAAACAAAAGAATACATTTCTGTCCTCTCGATACTCTACATAGATACGTAGTCATATCGACCCTTTTAACACTATTACCGACTTTCGTCGTATTTATCACCTGACATTTGAAAGAAATATAGAAATAATGCTACACTTTATTTACACGCACTTAATCGTTAGTTTTACTGTTTGTCTATTACAGTCGACACGACACCCTCGTCGCGTCTTGTACGCCGCTTGTATCAATCGCTGTTGCGCCCGCAGATCCGTCGGGCTGGCTCTTTCGGTGTCCCGCTCCGTTGACTTGACGACGGGCTTCTTCCCCGTCTTCATTTTCGGCTTGACGAGCGGCTGTGGTAAGATTCTGTCCTCCAGGACGGTCGGCCCCTGCTTGCGCATCGCGGGAGTCGGCACGATTGCAGCCGTCGGCTGCAAGGTAATCATAAATTCGATCAATAAACTGATCAGAAATATTATAACGTCGGATAACGCGCAAAAATGTAAATAGTACATAAAAATGTAAGAAGCTTAACTCAACTTAAAACAGATTCTGCTTTTTTTTTAATACCTACATTAAGGAGACTTGGATAGTGAAACGTGTGTGTTGTGCATGCGTGTGAGAGTTGCGGATAAATTAGGCGAGAGTTTAGAAGGAAATAGGAGGCGAGATAGGCGTTAAACCGATAGAAAGGTAGGAAGAAAAACTTAAATTTAGGATAGGATAATAGATGTAGCAAGGAAATATTAATTAGTGAAGGAAAAGAGCGTTAAATGTTTTAGAGAGAGGGAGAGGTTAGGTGAGAGAAGGCAGGAGAATAACGCTGTGTGTTCCAAAAGGGAGCGAAATTTGCGTCACGCATAGAGTAGGTAGCGACACTAGACGGAACAGTCTAGGTATATAGGCAGCGGTTAAGGAGATTGACTAGAAGGAGTGCGTGAACGAGCGACGGACAGGATGGAGGGAGAGGCAGGCGAGAGTGAGAATGCAGCAATAAGAAATAAAGATGTGAATCCGGCTACAACTTTAGATAGTCCAAGCAGTGAGAAAACGGGTAAAGAAATTTTTGCCACTCCAAAAGAAGAAAAGAGAGGAAAAGGAAGACTTACAAAGGAAGAGTTAAGAATGAGAAAAAGATCGAGCTCGATCAGCATATTGGAGTTTATGACAAGTGACAACAGCACGGCATGTGAGTTAGCAAAAGCTAAGAAGAAAAGAGAGGAAAAAGAACAACTTGTGAAGGAAATTTTTAAGAAAGATAACAAAACTGTGAGAACGCCACCAGGATAGACAAATCGAAAGAAGGAGTTGGTGCTGCAGGTAAGAAGAGAGAAGAGGAAGGAGATCTGTCGGTAACAAAGAAGGATGAAAAAGATGGTTCGCTATTAGCAATCCTGAGAGAAATTAGAGACGAGATGAGGGACCTGAGGGACGAGATGAGACAGATAAGAGAGAGGATGAGCGTCTTAGAAGAGAGATGGAAAAAAAAAAGAAGAAAAGATAGAGGAAAGAATGGATAAGATAGAAGGGAGACTATCGAAGATCGAACGAAGAAGTGAAAACACAACGGAAGAGGCGATCGGCGGCAAAATGGAGGAGATTGTGGGAAAGGTGGCGGAGATGGTTAGGAAGAGAGAAAGAAATATGAAGGAAAGGAAGGAAAAAAAATAATCTAGTGATCAGAGGATTACATAAAGTGGAAAACAAGAACTTAATAGACACAGCGGAGACGTTTCTTGAGAGGGAGTTTGGTGCAAAAGCGGGAGTAAAGAAGATGCGGTCAACAGGCAAAGAAGGAAAAGAGATAGTAATAGTTGAAATGGACTGCTGGGAATCGAAGGATAGCATCATGAAGGAGAAGAAGTTGGGAACCAAGAAAATTTTCATAGATCACGACCTGATCTTTGAGGACAGAGAGGTACAAAGACGGATAAAAGAAAGGGCATGGAAAAAGAAAACAGAAGGAAAGTAGGTAAAAATAGGTTATAGGAAGCTAGAGGTACAAGGTAGGAAGTATGTATGCAGCGAGAAAGAAAATAAGCAGATAGAAAAGAAAAATTTATAAAGGGAAGCCAAGCAGTGGAGACGTGTAGAGATGAGGTGGTGGCGGACGCAGATAACGTGGATAATGTATATAATGAGGAAGAGGGAGAAAGGGAGAGAGATAACGGTCGTAAGAGAAGAGGAAAGATTGAAATACTCTTCTGGAATGTAGCAGGATTAGTAAACAAAGATAGAGATTTCTGGAGATATATCAGAGAATTCGATTTTGTAAGTTTAAGCGAAACATGGGTAGACGCAGAAAAATGGGATAATATTAAAAGTTTATTGCCGAACACACACGAATGGGTGTGCAGTTATGCGAAGAGAATAAAAAAGAAAGGCAGAGCGATAGGAGGTTTTGTATTGGGAAGAAGAAAAAGCTGGGGGGAATTAGAATCAACAATGATTAAAAATGAGGAAGAAGGTCTAATACTGTCGAAAATCTTGACGAACGGCGAAAAAATTAACATTATTTTGGTCTACAATAAGGATAATTGGAGTAGGGCGGAGGAGACAATAGAGAGATGGTTAGGAAAGAAGGATAGAGAGCATATTATAATAAGAGGGGATTTTAATATAAGAACAGGGAAATTGGGGGGGGGGGAGAAGAAGAGGAAGGTAACATAGGAGGAGAAGTAAAGACAAAATAATAGGTACAGGGGGTAGGTACTTAATAGATTTTATACAGAGTAAAGGATGGTACTTACTAAACGGCACTAATAGGGACAGGGGGTAAGAACTTAATAGATTTTATACAGAGTAAAGGATGGTACTTACTAAACGGTACAACGAACGGCGACTGGAACGGCGAATATACTTTTGTAGGAGCGAGAGGAAATACGATGATAGACTATATGATAGTTTGCGAGAGAATGTATCATAGAATAGACAAATTCGAGGTAGATGCGAGGGTGGACTCGGACCACATGCCTGTCTGTGCGACAATTGAGGATAAAAAAAAAGAGAGGAAGTAGAAAAGGTGACTAACACAGACGACGCAGAGTCAACAAAAGGAAGATGAAGGATCCGTTGGGATAAGGAGGCAATAAGGAGATATAAGGAGAAAACGAACAAGAATATATTTGTGGAGACACAGCAAGAAGAAACTATAGAGGAAAAATGGACAAATCTTAAAAATATAGTACATGAGGCTATGGTAAAGAAAAGGGTAAATACGACGAGGAGAGAGATGGACCACAAAAATTGATGGAACAAGGAATGTACAAGGAAGAAAAGGAGCGTGAAAAAACTTTATAAGGAATGGAGAGTGAGAAAACTAGATAGAGGAAGATATCTGGAAGAAAGAAGAAACTTGAAGACCCTACTCGAACAGAAGAGGAAGGAGAAGAGGGCAATGAAAGAAGAAGAACTAAAGAATATAAAGAACGGAGCTGAAGTATGGAAAATAAACAAAAAAAAGGAAAAAGGTAAGGAAAATAAATAACATCGGAGGAAATAAGTAGACAAATTATTTTAAGGAGCTATTGGAATATACGGATAAGGAGAAGATACAACCGAACAGAAAAGGAATAAGTGAAAAAAAAGAAGAAGTCAAACAGCCAAAACTACAGTTGAACGAAGAAGAAATAGAAAAGGCTATCAAAAGGAAATTGAGGAATAGGGCCACAGGTATCGATAGAATACCAATGGAAGCCTGGATGTATGGAGGCGACTCAGTTAAGAGGAAGTTGGTGGACCTGCTGAAACACATCTGGAGAGAAGGAGAGCTACCTGAAGACTGGAAAACGTCAATCATAGTTTCGTTACACAAAAGGGGAGATGAGGAAAAGGTAGAAAATTACAGAGGAATCTCGCTTCTTTGCTCTGCGTATAAGATATATGAGGAGGTCCTCAGATGCCGTCTGGAGAGGGAGGTGGATCTGAAGGATCTGCTTCCAGAGAGCCAGGGGTTTCAGAGGTGGGAGGGCAACGGTGGATAACATCTTTGTCCTGGATCACCTGGTCCAAAGAGTAGATAAGGAGGGAAAGAAAGACAAATTGTATGCCTTATTCGTAAACCTAAAAGCGGCATTTGACAAGGTGGAAAGAGAGCAATTATGGAAGATCTTGAGGGAAAAGAAAATAGATGAAGAACTTATAAGGAGAATAGAAGCAATATATGATGTGACTGAAGTTGCAATAAGAACAAAAGAGGGCCTGACGAAGAAATTCAGAATAACAAAAGAAGTCAGACAGGGTTGTGTAATGAGTCCACTTCAATTTAATTTGTATATAGCGGACATTAGAAAAGAGCTAGAGGAAAGAAGGATAGGAGGCGTAAAGTTAGGAAACACTAGAGTATGGTCGCTAGAATATGCGGATGATACGGTGTTCGTAGCAAAGAATAGAACAGCAATGTTAGACATGATGGACACAATAAAAAGGTTTCTAAAACGGAGGAAAATGATATTATGTACCAATAAAACAAAGATGTTAGTGTTTAACAAAGAAAGTAGGGAGAAGAAAGAGAAATGGAAATGAAGAGAAAAGAAGATAGAAGAGGTTAGGACTTTTAAATATTTAGGTTTTGTGTTTATAGAGGGAATTGCAAAGATCACATTAAGGAATTAGCTAGGAAAGGTAGGATTGCAGTAAATAGGACGTGGGATCTTGGAGAACGGATATGTAAAGATGACTTCATAAGAAGAGGAAGTTTGTTTAATTACCTAGTCCAGAGTGTGATGTCGTATGGAGTGGAAATTTGGGGATGGGAAAAAAAAAGGAATTGGAAAAAATTATGCTAGATTACGCAAGATGGGTTTTTGATTTAAAGTTCTGTACTCCAAGATACCTAATGTCAACGGAACTGGGGTTGAGAAAGCTTAGGATGTGACCGTACGGAGGATTATTGCCTCCTTTCATACGTCTTAAGATGTCACCGATACGGTCGCCACTCGAATTTTTACCCTCTAAACCGAGAAAGGATCGATGATTATAAGTACGAGATTGTCCCACCTTTTTCGATGACCCTGCTGATTCCTCTATACCCTTTTTTCTGTTTCAGGTCTCCTCTTTGCCGTCGGATCTTGGATCGCCGCTGGACTCAGCACCTCGGACCTTCTATGGACTGCAGCTGTGCACCGCCGACTTCGCCCTGGACCTTCGCTGGAACGCTTCTTGGATCTCCCCAAACGGGTGTGGGATCGCCGACAGGTAAGTATCAAGATCAGGTAAGTATGTCGTATAGGTAAGGTTTCAACCGCACTCGAATAAATTTCAACTCTAAGTATTTTTATTTCAAATAGTAAAATATCCTCTATTTTATTCTATTTCCAGATGATACAAGTTTCAGAAGTTATAAGATTTAACGCGTCTACCGCGGGATGGTTCAACGCAGAGTCTAAGTTATATCGCGCGAGAAGTTACTATGTCAGTCGCCGTACTTTACGAGCGATGAATTCCCAACGTCTTTACTCTACGACCCTCAAGCGAAGAATTCCTCGATCGGTGAGTTTCGCTCCGGCTCCTGGTCTCCCGGCAGCATCCCCACTTGGGCAAGACTCCGTCCCGTATAGCACATCTGTCGTCCAGGTGCTACGTACACCTGCCGTCCAGATGTGGCCTCTCGTAGCTTCCGCATTCCGTAGTCTATTGTTCGTTTGAGGCAGGTGTTGCCGCGAACAAAAGGCTCATTAATCGCTCGTAAACATGTTATTCTTAACTTTACAGATCAACAACTTTCACAATTACACGACTATCTACGCAGCATTCCGTTTTTCCAGATCCTTCTTACCTTCTAGATAATTTATTAAACATATTAACCCTTCGCGTGTAACGTCTTTTTCGGCACCTGTAACTTGTAACGTCGGGTCACTCGTGTCCGACGCCTAAAAAATACTTTAAAGTGTTCTTAAAAAATCTGAAAAAATTTATGTTACTTTATTAACTATCCTACTTTAAGGATCAATCGCTATATTGCCGATTTTTTCATTTGTTTAAACAATATATTTATATAAACAAATAAAAACGTGAAGAATGGACCATTTTCTTCAAAAAATCGTAACTTTGGCAAAAATTAATATATTTTAAAAAACTAAACGGGAAATTTAAGTTTAAGAATAGAACTTTAAAGAAAAAAATATTAGAAGTATGTATAAATTAATGGGATGCTTAAGTTTTGAGCATCAAAATCACGTTTTTTGAAAGTACGTAAATAGGTACAAATTACAGTAAAATACACATTTTATTCATTTTTAATCAATTTCCCAATGAAAAAACATGAATTTTTAGTAAAAAAAAACATCCAAATTAAAATAAACATTTTACTCACTTGCTATTTTTAATCAACGTAACTTGTAACGTCGGGTCACTCGTGCACTTTCAAAATTTCGTTTGGCTCTCACAACGGCTGTTTACGCAGTAAACTGTCGGCGCTTGGGGAGCTAGTAGCTTAGTAGTATACAATTTTTTTCAGTATAGTTTGGTCCCGCTCCCTCCCCCTCCCTTCGAGCTACAGGGGACAGTCACTTTTGCCAGGGCACGAGTGACCCGACGTTACACGCGAAGGGTTAATAATTGTCGGATATCTCTTAGAAAAAGGGAACTTTGCGCTTACAATATTGATACTAACTCGCTCGCGTTATGCAGCATATGATCGCATCGTGGTATCGCTCGCCATTATTTATCGCTAAATATTGAAAGTTCATTCGGGCTTGTTAACACGCTTGATTATCCTATGATAACTTATGATGATCATTTTCGCATTACATGGATCGGTTATCATACTTCGTACGCCACGCTTATCGTTACTCGCTCGTGGTTCGCGCCTCCACATGATGACACCGCTCGTTTGGCCGTTCGATCACCGATTATCTTTACATATGTTGCCTACAATGCATATCTATCGAAATTACGCTTATTATCCTACGGATACCTCGGATAGTCCGACCGCGCCTCCGTGGTTCGACTTCCCCTACTTTTTACCCGTTCGACGCGCCGTTCGGCGGTGGATCTTTCATCCATTTGACGATTCGAACGCGGTAATATCGATGATTTAGCGATTGATGATCGATATCACTTTATTCGCATACCTCACGCCATGGTACCGGTTTCGCGTATTTCGCGCACCCTGATCTGCCGACCGATGGTAGCTCTGTGTCATTTGCGACTCTAATATGACTTTCTCATCATCAATCCGCCGCGGGTATCGTCGGTTTGTTCGATCGATTAACCCCCTCGCGTGGTCACTACATCCCTTAGTCTGGGACGTCTGCCATGTTTACCGTCGGACCGATTACTTTATTTATCGCCCCTGTAGGTCAACCTAGTTGATAAAGACTTTATTCGATTGTTGGTTCGATCGTCCGGTTAGTCACGCTAGTCGTTTATGCTTTTTGATCCCTGCCGATTTTGCCCCTTTCTTGTCATAGTGACAATTTTGCCCCCAAATTTTCCGGAGGTACAAAACTCGGTTTGCTAGCGTTTCTCGGTACTCCCAAGCAATTTTCATCAGTATGTCAATTTTGCCCCCGATTTACACGATTTCCATCTTTGCCCCCGCCTATGGGTAGCCATACCATAATCTTCGCTATGTATCGCGATTTTCGCGTAATCTACTTCGCGCGTTAGTAATTTATGTTGATCGCGTCTAGAAATTGCCTTGGATACGTATCCCAAGTAAACCATGATGGTTTATTAATCTTTAGTGATTCTATTTTTAACTGTTATCTTTTCTTTGAGCTTGATTGCTCGTAATATGATTTTAGCTTGTTTTTCGCGGATCAACGATTGTGACTCTACTTTTCGTTACTTTCAGGAAATGGAATAGCGCCCTTGGCATTCGAACTTAATCTGATATATATATATATATATATATATATATATATATATATATATATATATATGTATAATATATATATAGGATATTGGGAAATGAGGATAGATCATATTTGCAGTTAAAAGTTCGTTTAATCGCAATCATGATAATGACCTTTTTGAATCTCCTCGTCGAACTGAACATTTTTTGTCTTTTGACTAGTTCGCCTACGTTCGCTCGGATCGGTAGAAAATGAAGAAACACAATCTTATTTTGTCGCACGCTTATCATCGGGAATTATTACTATCGCGCGCACTTGTCACTTAATATTATATATGTCTCTATATATTTGTCCTTTATATATATCTTAAACACTAGTTTGTCCATTATTTATATTTATGTTTTCTTTTCGCACTATTTACAGGTTTTTGTTTTTTGTGTTTTCCACGGTTCACCGTCGCTCCGCGACCGTCGCCACGTCCCAAATCGCCGCCTGGACGATGCGCCGCTGCGCCTCCTCGACCTCGTTCGGGCTGGTCCGCTCCTCCGTGTCACCCGTTGGTCGTCCACGGGTTTCCTGGCGGGTTTACGGACTCGCTGCTTCTTTATGATCGGCTGGGCCAAGATTCGATCGTCCGTGACTATTGGTAGCCGTTTCTCATGAACCATGTCGTGCTCGGGTGCAGCCGTCGGCTGCAAGGATAGAATGGGGTGGAAGGGCAATGGGATATGAGGAAAAGATCAGGGAAATGGATGAGAGCAGATGAGTAAAAAAATGTTGGATAGAGAAAGAGAAAAACAAATGGAAAGACAGATATGGTAGAGAGAGAGAAAAGTACTATAATAGAAACGGGTGGGGGGTGAAAGCAGTCGAGTCGTTAAGGAGAAAAGGGAGGAACTTAGGGGAAGAGATTAAATTAAGAGACTGGGAGATACAGAGGCAAGTGGAAGAGAATAATATAATAGAGTCAAAGTATAACAGGAAGTATAAAGAGTTAGAGAGAGACGGAAATAGACCGGAATATCTAAGGAGGGCAAACATAAATAAACAGATCGGAGGGGATAGTATTAGAGCCCTGATAAATCTGAGATGTGGTAACATGGAATCGGAGAACATGTATTGGTGGGGGGAAAAGAAAAAAATGTGTTTGTTTTGCAAGGAAGGAAGGGATAATTTGAAGCACTATGTGGAGGAGTGCAGCAGTATAAAGAACCGGTTTATACATAGAACTAGGGAAGGATAACAGAAAAAGAATAGATAGACTATGGAACGATAAACTAGATACAATCAAAGAAAAAATATTAAAGAAAATATATAGGGATAGGAAAAAGATAGAAGCGGAGATGAGAAAAAATAGGCGAGAGCAGTAGTGATAAATAATGGCGAGCTTTAGCGTGAGGTATGATCCCGTCAAAATTGTTGTGATTGACGGGCGATGTGCGGATGGATGAGTGTGTTAAGGAACTTATTGTAAACCAAGTCTACTTCTTGGCAGCAGCCGAAGTTAAAAATAAATATTATTATTATTATAAATACCTACATTAAGAAAAAAATATTTATATTAAAAAAAAAATGTATCCCAAGTCATACTCCAATTTAATACTAAATATTAACTTCAAAGCTTAACTTAACTTAAAACAAATTCTTCCTTTTTTAAATACCTACATTAAAAAAAAAATATTTAAATTTAAAAAAAATAATGTATACCAAATATTAACTCCAAAGCTTAACTCAACTTAAATCAAATTCTGTTTTTTTTTTAAATACATTAAGAAAAAAATATTTAGATTTAAAAAAATAATGTATATTAAATATACATTATTTTTTTTATCTAAATATTTTTTTCTTAATGTAGGTATTTAAAAAAAAGCAGAATTTGTTTTAAGTTGAGTTAAGCTTCTTGACAAATGTACAAAATTTAGTTAGAAGAGTTTTAGGTTTAGGAATATCTACAACTTCAAAATCAATTAAATGAAAAAAATTGGAGTATGACTTGGGATACATTATATCACACACATAGTACATGCCTATCAGAGAACGAAGGCATGAGACAACAGTTGGGTTGTCCATAGCCAATTCCACTTCTTTGTTCGCAACAATAAATGCCTGAGATACTCTGGAGTTATCTAAGAAGATGACCAGGCGGGGAGATTCATTCTCCTCAGTTTTGAGGATGTCAGGTGACTCGTAAATCTGAAGCAGCAATATCACCACAAACCTAGGATTAGAGATTAAATTTGGATTTTATTCAGTGCATAACACAAACAGAAATTTTAGATACCTTACATGTGGCAATAGCTTTGCATGAGCTCAAAGCCTTGTTAAGAATCAATGCTTTCTCAGCTTTCATTAACAAGAAATGTTTCTCTGACTCGGTAGTTGCATTCTCCTTAAAAAGTTTGCTGAGTTTCTCTAACAGAATGTCAAGATTCTGAACAGCACTGCTTTTCCAAATTCCAAGTAGATCAAAATCATGCTGCAGATGAAACGTAATAAAAACCAAATTTAGGCTAGAAGAAGACATCCTGTTATTTACTGTCTTTAGTTAACAGATTGAAATGTGCTGAAAGGGTCACATGTACGCGCCGTTTTCACGTACTAATTCAGAGTTCTTTAAGTAAGGGCAGTTCCCTGCTTCAAAATAGTAGAGCACCGAGCACCAGTTTCCTTATTTACGATCCAATCTCTGCACATTTTCTTTGTCTTTGACATTAACATTTTCATGTGTTGCAAATTTGTTGCACACGGTTTGGTGTCTTTTAATTTTAATGTCTCTAAGTCCGCAGCTATATCCTCCTTGGCCATATCAGGAGTGCTGTAAACATTACATCTCTGATATTATCAAAATCGTGTCATTGATTTGTGAGCGAATATCTTCTCGAATTATGGCTGCAGCTGCAGTGACTACTCGAAGGCGTTCTTCTCGTTCATCGGCTTTTTTTGTTCATACCAATGATTCGATAAAATTGTATATCCTGTGTTTCGGAAACATATAGTAGTAACCTTTTTCTATTTGTCGTTATAATAATCTCGTCACCGTATTTTTCTTTTAGTTTTCTTTTGATTGTTAGCTTGGTAGGAACGTAGTCTTTGAATAGGTTAATCAGATCAGGCAAAGAAAACTGGCTGTCGTCACTATTTTCAATGAAATCGAAAATTACTTCCATAGCTGTCGTTACATCATTAACAAGAGGACGTCCGACCTCAGGGCGGTAGCCTTCACCTCCTGTAGTTGGTTTTTTGAAAAAATCTGTATAACGGCGTTCGTGATATATTGCTTCAACAGCGACTAAGTCCGATATACTTTCTAACCGCTGCTTCACTTCTCAGGCCCATTTGTCTCCTCTCTTTTCAGCCGCTTGTAGAATGCTGCCTTTAACGTGTAGGGTCTGGACACGATGCAGTTTTAGACGTTTACTAGTCTCCTTCTTTTTTTCTTTTTCATAAAACACCGCATCTATGACTTTCGTGCAGTAAAAGCAAGCATTTTTAAAATCGAAGTTTGGGATCGACGACCTGAGCTTTCCCTTTGTCAAAGAACTCTTACTTTCGGTAATCTTCTTCAACGCAGCCTTAATATTATCTTCTCGGGTGTAGTCTTTTCGGCACGACACATGTAGAATCACGGAACTTAGCCCTTTCAGTTTTCCAGAAATACCGTCCTTCCTACGTTCGCTTGATTTAATTACAGTATTTAGTCCTTTTTGTTTCACATTAACAGTTTTTCCAACAGAAAGATTTTCTTCGCAGAGAAGACAATTAACGTTAATATCCATTTCTTCGTACAAACATGAAAACAAATATTTTTAACACAGTATACCGCACGACTCTTTGATACAAACTGAGGCACTGCAGATTTACACATACGCTAACTGCAGCTAAAACAACGCACTCCGCTCTTCCTGAAAGTTTACGCGACTGACAAAAACAATACAATACGCGATCAGATCACCGACAGTCGACAGTCGACAGTTTAAAGTATGCAGGCGCGCAGCGGAGCGATCTGATATCTGATAACTATGCCGCGTTTATTTATTCCTATTAGGAGCTATTGTGGGAAAATAAAATTTATAATATACATTACGTGTACTATTATTATCGCATATATTCTGAAAAGTTTGCCATTGTTGCTAATGATTTCTTCGTGATCGATGCTAAAGATTGAGATGATAATCATAGCCCTGCAGATTCACAACCTCACGGCTCAGAAGAATCTTATACATAGATGACGCTACCCCCAGTACTAGTCATGTACTACAATTTTAAATAGTAAGAGTTGCCAAATTTTCATATGCACGAGAATATCACGCGCACATTTGATATTGTTTGTCTATTTATATTTTTTTACAAATTCTACACTGAGAGTGTGATTTTACGACAGCCTGAGACATAAAATACAAATATCCATTATTCAACTGTGTATTACAGAGAAACTATTAAAGTTGCGAAAAAAATGTATTGAACCTTTTTTATAGAGAATTTAATTAGCTTTATTTTTTATAATAACCTTCATTGCGATAGGATCAACGATTACCGAGATATGAGGAAAAAACTGAATTGGAGCACCTTTTTTTCAAGATGGCGGATCGAGCCCTGCAGATAGAGGTCCGGACTTTCAGTATGTTCAATAGTATGCCAAGATAAAGGTCTCCACTTTATAGCTTTTTTCCGATTATTTTTTCTATTCGCTATATTTTGATCTAATTTGACTGGACTAATTATGCATCTGTGCCATTTGTGATAGCTGACTATTACTCTACACTATGTCAAAACGACATTGTAAAATTCTGTCTCCTCGGATTTTTAGTTTCAATTAGTAATAAATTAACGATTTATAAGATTATGCATATGAAACATTATTTACATTATTTTTTATAACATCGTAAACAATATTATACTTTTCAAAATCGACTACTCCATTATTCTTATAAAACGGCACAATTTTAAAAAATTTATGTCTACAAAACTATACGTATTATACAGTTTATACACTTATTTGTTATCATAATATTCTTGTAACAGGTAATAGAAAGAACTGCGTAAAATTAAAAAATATAATTCTATGTTCCTGTTTTTTTTTAAATTCATTACTGTTTTTCATTTACCCTATTACAGTATAAACGTAAAGCCATTAGAAAGTGAATAATAATGTACTAATATAAAAATACTTTACAATCATACAAGTTATATAAAACATATATCGCACAATAACGATTGTCGCTGAGTAAATACTAAATGATGAAATGTAATATAATGACGATGTAAGTAAAATACATAATACGGACACGGTGGGTGCTAAAGAAAATCAGTAGGACAATTTTAAAGAATAATAGTCAGCTAATACAAATGGTAAATATGCATACATATTTTTTACAAGAGAAGTATAAATTGTACAAAAAGCACTAAAATAAATAACATGTTATAAAAGAGATATTACAAACATTAAAATTGCACCAAATACATTTAAAAAATAGTTTTAATTTCTTCTTTTATTTATTTGAAATAAAATTAATTATTTGTAAAATGTTAAACATATATATACATTGTACAAATAAAAAAAAATCTCTCAGTGGCTCTATGGTAAAGTCGCTGTTGCTGCGGCCGTCTATCCGTCTATCCGTTGTTCGCGGTTATCGTGTGCTCGCTTTCACGCGCGAGAATATCCGTCGTTCGCGGAATCTCTGTCCGTAGCTCGCGGCATAAATAAGACTAAATATTGTACATAATTATTATTTTTATTATAGACAATTACATACTTAAAGAGACTTTGCAATTAAATTCGGAATTCTCTTTCACTCGTAACTCCTTCGACAAATCGCGTACAATAATAATATATAATCATATGTTACATACCATTATTACATTTACACATGTATGATCATGGCTGCGATCCACTTGACGCTACAAATGCACTGAAGCGTTCTTCTTCTTCTTCTTTCTTCATTGAAAGAAAGAAGAAGAGGAATGCTGCAAAGCATTTATAGCGTCAAGTGAACCATAGCCTATATATGAGCATTTTTTTTTCATTTTCTTTCTCTCTCTCTCTCTCTCTCTCTCTCTCTCTAAAATTGTACTTTTTATTATAAAACCGTACTAAAATCACCATTTTATTAATTTTATTATTCTTATTACCCCATACAGCACAGATTGTTGCAGATAGTTTCCAGAAAGGTTTCAAATGATTTGGAACCTTTCTGGAAGCATTCTGCAACTTTGAAACCTTTCTGGAAGCTTTCTGTAACAATCTGTGCTGTGGGACTTTTCCTCTACACATACGTACTATAAACAGATTACATATAAGAAAGAATATACATATATAAGCGTATATTTTTTGTATAGATTATATACATTTATATTTCTTTTTACGTGAAAAATTTGTTATCGAGTATTATAACTATTACTTGACTCTTTATTTTGCATGCCTATATGACACATTGTATGTGTCAAAATACCATTAGGCGTGCATCTAAAAAATTGTCAAAATTTTCGACATTACGAAAACCCCTATTCCTTTCATAAAATTTGATGAGACGTTTGAGGTTTAAATGGCACGCACGCATACATGCATTCACATATGCATACACACGCATACATGCAGACAGTGTAGGAGACGACAATCGCTGCCCGTTTATGAGATCGATCCCGAGCCTCGAGCTTGCAATGTTTTTTCTATCTCCAGTTACGCACACAGAGACGCTCTGGCTATTCGTGTGACGACGCGCCGAGCCGCCGAGCGAGATTGTCATCTTCCCTCTTTCTCACTCTTATTCATGCGATCGAGGCTGCTCCATCATATTTCACAGCGTGAATCTGAGGAAACAACCAATGTCGTACTTCCTGTATTGTGCTGTATTTTTAATATGTTGTACACCTCTGTAGTAATAAAAGATTAAGTAATTTGTGGCAATGTGCAATAGTTTACTTATAACATATAATTGTTTAATGTTTTTTATGTACATAATGTTTCGAGTCCGTAGAAGTCACTTCTAAATAATATGCGTGGTCGAGCGCGTAAGGCGACTGGCTGGAATGCCGGACGTCTCAAGTTCGATCCCCTGTTTTTTTTAAACTTTTTTTTTTAACATAAAAGTGTAAATAACTTATTCTGCAATATATAGAAGTAAAAAATAATTACTTTATATTCTTTATAGTTATTCACATTTTTTTTAGCAAAGCATATTTAGCAATGACATATTCGTCTTTAATTATTTGTCGCTTTGCTAAAAAAAATGTGAAACTATAATGAATATAAAGTTATTATTTTTTACTTTTATATATTGCAGAATAAGTTATTTTAATACACTCTTATGTTAAAAAAAAAAGTTTAAAAAAAGCAGGGGGGATCGAACTTCAGACGTCCAGCATTCCAGCCAGTCGTCTTACGCGCTCGACCACCCATATTATTTAGAAGTAGCTTCTACGGACTCGATACATTATGTACATAAAACACATTAAACACACATTAACACATATGTTATAAGTAAACTATTGCGCATTGACACAAATTACTTTATCTTTTATTACTAGAGATGTGTACAACATATTAAAAATACAACACAATACAGGAAGTACGACATTGGTTATCTCCTCAGATTCACGCTGTGAAATATGACGGAGCAGCCTCGATCGCATGAATAAGAGTGAGAAAGAGAGAAGATAACAATCTCGCTCGGCGCGTCGTTACACGGATAGCCAGAGCATCTCTGTGTGCGTAACTGGAGATAGAAAAAACATTGCAAGCTCGAGGTCGGGCTCGATCTCACGAACGGGCAGCGATTGTCGTCTCCTACACTGTCTGCATGTATGCGTGGGTGTGGATATGTGAATGCATGTATGCGTGCATGCCATTTAAACCTCAAAAGTCTCATTTAATTTCATGAAAGAAATAGGGATATTGGTAATGTCTAAAATTTTGACAATTTTTTAGGTGCACGCCTAATGGTATTTCGATACATATCATATATTGGCGCGCAAAATATAGAGTCAAGTAGTTGTAATACAATAGTTGTAATACTCGATAACAAACATAGTACGTATGTGTAAAGGAAAAATAATAAGAATAATAAAATTAATAAAAAGGTCATTTTAATACGGTTTTATAATAAAAAGTACAATTTTAGAGAGAGATAAAGAGAGAGAAAATAAAAAAATACTCATATATAGGCTGTGGTTTACTTAACGTTACAAATGCTTCGCAGCATTTTTCTTCTCCTTTCTTTCAATGAAGAAAGAAGGAAAAGAAGAACGCTTGAAAGCATTTGTGTGCGAGCAGAGGAAGGAGTTGGAGTAGAGGCGCGTGAGAAGGGCTTATTGCAGAATTCTTGTCTTTGTATTTACACAGTCTTTTAATCTCTAGTTTTTTACAATTATTTACAGCGTTCGCAAGTCACGAGTTTATTCCTCGAAGAAACGACTCTTATTCCGCTAACCATGGTTCGCACCGTCCCGAATTATACTTCGCGGAAAACGATGTTTAATTCCGCGAGCCACGGATTGCACCGTCGTCGGAGACTTTACGCGAACAACGCAAGGCTTTCTCGTATCGCACGAAATAATTTGGTTGATTTACTACTACGGACGTATTAGAATCGGGTGCGAGCCGCGCGCGGAGGGCTGGGCCTCTTATACTAGCGCGTCACACATCCCCGGTAACAAGCTGAAAAATTAGTTGAGCCAATCGGCCGCCGACCCACCGAATTTTCGTTCGAGTTGAACTCAGCGGATTTCGGAGTCGGCAACCGATCAGCTGTTTACGCCGTGGTCTTTCGCTCCGTCCCGAATGTTTACGTTGCGTATCCGAGACAAAGGGATAGAGCTAGCACACGCAGAATAAAGGGAGACCGTTTCTCGGCCTCTCGAAATTTCCGAGAATAACGTCAGTTATTCCCGAAATAATTCTAAGTTTAACTTATAATTTTCTTCGCGATTATTCACGCGGTCGTTTGCGAAAGCTCGCTTTCGAACAGCATTTGTAGCGTCAAGTGGACCGCAGCCATGATCATACATGTGTAAATGTAATAATGATATGTAACGTATGATTATATATATATTGTTATACGTAGAATATATTGTATCCAATCCAATAGCAATTTCATTTCTTATTGAAAAACATGGCAAAAGTTATTTTTCATTTAATGTTATTTTTATTTCACCTATATACATATATTTATGGAAAGTACATATATACATGTCTTGTACATATATTATACAAGACAAAGACGTCAGTCATGGACATATTTATACATATTTAATATTACAAGATACTATTTTCACTGGGACATGAACAAATGAACAATCAGAAAGAAATAAAGCGAGCGTAGAAGTGACAGAAAAGAGAAGAAGAGTAGAGAGAGAGAGAGAGAGGGAGAGGGAGGGAGAGGGAGAGGGAGAGGGAGGAAAAGAAGAGAGAGAGGGAGAGGGGAGGGAGGGAGAGGGAGAGAGGAGGGAGGGAGAGGGGGAGGGGGAGAGAAAGAGGGGGGAGAGGGGGGGAGAGAGAGAAAGAGATCGCGCGCTTTGTTAGGAAATGCGAGAACAACACACACCCACACACACGACGCTAACACAGATGCGATGACAGCGAGCACGACTTGTATTTGTGTGACAATATTTTTATATATTTTCTTAAAATTATTTGAACATTGAATTATTAAAAACATTTTGGAAATAGGATCGATTTATTTACCTTTTTTTCGCTTAAAAAATTACTGTGAAATACATGTCATAAAAGTTATTGCTGTTTCATACATGGTTCGTTATTATATATTACGTAACAGTAATAATGTTATAATGTTTATCATTGAAATTCTAAGTAATTATTAATATTTAAAATAGACATAAAAAAGAGAACATAATAAATGTAATCAGCATTACTGTTTCGTAGCATATGGTTCAATTATACCGAATTTGACCAGTAATATATATTATTACATATTGAATATGCGGAACATATCATAACGTTACATGTTTTAAAAGAAAAAATCAATTATGAATTATATCAGGCATTATTTTTTTTACGAACAAACGATAATAAATAAATCAATCATATTTATAAAATGCTTTTTTATAACTCAATAGGTTGCAACAGTTGTAAGAAATATATATACACATATACACATAAGTGTAACAAAAGTATCTGTTTCGATGAAGAAAAGGTGTTGTCATCCACAATGGCTCAGTGGGAAGATGCTCCGCCTGTCACCGAAGGGACTCAGGTTCGAGTCCGGGCGCCGCCTGTAGGGGAGACCGGGGCTAAACCGCCAACGGGGTTGAACCGCCAAATCAAATATCTCGGAACCTGTATGTTGTGCAAACTCGCTATTAACATTGTAAACGCTGCTTATGGTACCCATGTGACCAACGGAGTTTCGGCAGGTTACCTGCCGTGTTATGATTTTTACGAGGGCAAACGTGTTTTCGGAAGGTGAAAGTGAAATTTTCTGCGCGTGAAAATATTGTAATATCGGCAATAATATTTGCTCTCCAAATCTCGAGGTACGTGATTATAAAGAGTAATGCATGCTGAACATGAATCCAGTGTAGTTTTTTCATTATTGTTGATGTCTAATATTTCGTGGGCGATCAAACCTAAAACTTATGTTTGGGGCTTATCCGCCAGTAAGCACCCGGGGCTGGTCCACCAGTCTCGTCACTGTGGCGCGCCGGGCGCACGACTTCAGCTCACGGCGATTTCAAGTTAGGTTGTAACCGAACGATACTACGGGAGGCACGAATCAACGCTGTGTCTTTGGAATCAACGGTCGCCACTCGGTTTGACCTTGAACCACCGAGAAGGTAAGTATACTCGATATCTCGAATTATCAATCAGACTAATTAATCTTTTTTTCAGATTCCCGCCACCGCTGGATCATCGCCGTCGCCGATCAGGATCGCCGTTGCCACCGCCTACCAAGATCAACGAGGGACTTCGAGTGATTGACGCCAATGGATCAGGTAAGTAGAAGGTAAGTCCAATTAAGTAATTTTTGAAATTTTTTATCAAATGATTGTATAATTTATTCAATTTAATTGATTTTCAGTGATAGTTGTTCACAAACGTTCGAGTCACACAAGATGTCGGACGCTCGTATACGTGGGCACACACGCCCGTTTTTGCTACAACGCACGAAGTATTTCGGCACGAATAAGCCGTTCGCCAATGTAAAAGCGATTATTAACGCGTTCCGCGGGCGTTCCCGGTTGTTAAAGATGTTTCGGATATATGAATTGCGCACTGGTATAACGTTCGCGGGACTTAGCGCGACAACGAGATGTATATGCGTATTATGTGTGGTATCGTCAACGATCCCCGAGACTTTTTTTTTTTTTTTTACTTGGGGAAATCTTCAACTGCCGGGTTCCCGGATCGAAATTCGGTATGTGGCCCGGCAGCCCCCTCGGGTGTTAGAGGGGGACAACCCCCACGCCCTCCGGGAAGAGGACGAGGGGAGTGTGGGATTCCACGCGTGCCCCAAGGGACACGCGCAGCCTACCCACTAAAACCCCAAGAGTGCCAGCTCTGCGTCTCAGGAGGCGTCCGGGAACTAATTACTAATACTTCCGGCACGCCCCCAACGCCAGGTCCTGATTGGATTACTTTCTCGTGAGCTATGCTCGCTGCTCGTAGAGTTATTTATCTTTCCGTGGCGGGCGGGGCACCACTCTCGCCCGCCACTCCTCCCGTTGTTTTTGGGAGTTTTGTTCGACGCCACGTTTCCCGCCGTGACGCTGAACCTCCCGTCCTGACCACTACCCCCCGTCGGAGGGGACTGACGGTCAAGTACGGAACCTCGCTTTCCGCTGTTGGTCGCGGAACTTCCTCCACCTGTTGCAGTGGAGGGCAGTTAAAACCGAAAACGAATCCGCTGAAGTCAATCGTACTAGGAGAGAGATCCGTCGCTATTGGGGGGGTCTGCCTTTCCGCGACGGATTCTCTCCGCCTCCTCTTTGGCGGACATCACTTGGCCACAGTAGGCCGTGAATGCCCGCTACTTCCTTTCGTCCTCGACTATAGCCGCCACTGTAGCCGGGAGGGAGAGGTCGTTGCCGACCTCCCCCTGCAGGACATGGCGCTGTCTGTCCCACGCTGGGCACACCTCAAGCGTGTGCTGCGCCGTATCCCTCTCCTCAACGTCGCAGTGGTGACATTTCGTTGTGGCTTCCTTCCCCTATCCGGTGCAGGTACACACCGAAACACCCATGTCCGGTGAGCACCTGCACCGCGTGAAACGATATCCCGCGTCTCCGACTGTCCAGCCAGTCTGCCAGACAGGGTCGGATGGCATCGACGGTCCTCTGTCCCCACTCAGAATTGAGCAGGTGCTCCTGCCAGCGTCTGACAATGGCCGTCCTCTCCTGGAGTCTGATCGCCCGACGAGCTCTGGGCAGGTCGATGTTGCGTCCCTCCGCTCGCAGCTCCCTCGTACGCCTATGTACTTCAGCGTACTGCCGAGCCGCGAGTACTAAAGGGGGGAGACCCGCCACAGTCGTGGCCGCCGCGTGCGAGACCGTGCAATACGCGCGTGACACCCTCAACGCGATTGGCCGCTGCATCTGTCTCAGTCGCGTCTGAATTTGACGCGACCCCTCCGCAGCCGACGCCCACACCGGGGCGCCGTAGAGTGCCACGGCGTGCACGGTCGCGGCGTACAGTCGGCGAGCCCTGCCGCTCGCCCCTTCCAGGTTTGGCATGAGTCTCGCGAGGCCGTTTGCCACGCCCGAGAGACTCGGGGAGCAAGGTGGGCGAAGTGCCCGCCGAAACTCCAGGCGCCATCCAACCAGAGACCGAGAATTTTCATCTCGGTCCCCACGGGGACGCGGGTCTCCTCTACCTTTATCTGAGCCGTTGGTGGTCTCCTCGTCTTCCTCTTGTCGTGGAAGAAGACTATCTGAGTCTTCTGGGGAGCCATCTTTAGGCCCAGTTCCTTCATTGCAGCCACAACTGCCGCCACTGCGACGTTCGTCTTGGCAATAGCCTCCTCTTATGTGTCGCCCTCGACTCCCAGGAATGTGTCATCGGCGAAGCCGCTTAACCAACATCCCGGAAGGAGGGCGATCCGGAGTACGGAATCGTACCCCAAGTTCCACAGGAGTGGTCCTAAGACCGACCCCTGCGGAACCCCCCGCACGACCAGCTTAACCTTCACTATGCCGTCGATATAGGCCAATTGCCTGTCCCGGAGGTAGTCGTAAATAACGGCTACCAGATAAGGAGGGACGTCATGATAATCGAGCGCCCTCCTTATCGTCGGCCACGGCAGGGAGTTAAATGCGTTCTCGACGTCGAACGACGTGCCGAGAACCACCCTGCCGGCCTCCGCCGCGGCCCTCGAGAGGGCCATGATGCGCAGAACTGCATCTACGGTTGACCTGCCCTCTCGAAAGCCGTACTGGTCCCGCGATAAGTCGGGACCAGTCCGGGACAGGTGCTGGACGATTTGGTCGGCTAGTATCCTTTCGAATAATTTACCGACCTCGTCCAGCAAACAAATTGGCCTATATGCCGACGGCTGGTCGGCGGGCTTCCCCGGTTTAGGGAGGAGGACCAGATTTGCCCGCTTCCAGGCCCAGGGAAACCGGCCATATCTGAGACACTTGCTGAACAAATCTCTTATGTGCTCGGCCAGCTCCCCCGTGTAGACCACGCTTTTCCAGGAACTCCATCCGGACCAGGGGCCTTTCTCGCTTTAAGCCTTTTAGCGGCTTTCCGCATCTCGTTCATGTACACCCCGAGCTCCTCGTTCCACTCCACGACTGGTGGAGGAGGACCGTCGTTCTCCTTCTCCCCTGGATCGTCAGGGAAGAGGGTGTCCACCCTTGTGTCCACCACTCTTTCTAGGAACTCGAGGGCCATGGACTCCGTCGCTGGGGGCGCCCAGATTCTCAACTTGTTGAGGACCATCTTGTAGGGGCGCCCCCACGGATCCTGGTCCAGTTCCAGCAGGAGTTCCTGCCACGCGCGATCCTTGGCCCGCCTGATGGCCTGGGAGTAGAGCTGCTTGGCGGAGCGATACTCTACTCCCGCCGCATCCATTCGTCTCGGATCTATGTGTTGGACCCTCTTGGCCCTAGTCCATCGACGTCTGGCACGGACGGAGAAGCGCCTTAAATCAGCGATCTCGTCCGTCCACCAGTAAGCCGCTTTTTGCAGCTGGAAGCGGGTTCGGAGCATACCGACATCACACGCATCGGCCATTAGTTGCCCGACCCGCTCAGCCAACTCTTTGACGTCCTCGGACTTCCCCAGAACATCGTCCGTCCACAGTGAGGAATGGATGGAGGCTCTGAACAGGTCCCCATCCATTTTCCTCCATGCCCACCTAGGGAAGCGTGAATCCGCCTCTTTCCTGCGGGCCTGGACCTCCGGGAGGATGACCAGGAGACTCATCTCTATGAAGAGGTGATCCGACAATGTTTCGATCTCCTCGGCCACCATCCTCTCACCTGGCGAGCCAAATGAAGACTCGCCCAGGTTAGGTCTATAATAGACCCCCCCCCCCGTTGTCTCACACAGGTTTGTGTGTTTCCCGTGTTGAGAACCACGAGGCCCAGACCTGCCGTTCAGTCCTCTAGGATCCTGCCCCTAGCATTTCTGACCAGGGAGCCCCACAACGCCGATTTGGCTTTGAAATTTCCGGCCACTATTACTTGCTGTACAGGCAGGATCCTCATTAAGCTGACCCTTAGATCCTCTAAAGTCCTCTAATATAAGGCCATGTAAACGCTGAGGGATATGTACACCCCCGCAACGTGCACCAAACCCCACTTAACTATTACAAACCCGTTTCCTGCCTCAACGCGAGAGCAGGGAACGGGCTCCTCCGTCCTCAACCATGTTATCGCCGCCAAGCCACACCGGCTTCCCGCCCACAGAGCGTAATTCTGCGGTATCCGGTACGGCTCGGAGGCCACTCCTAGGCCACACCCACGCTCCATCATCGTGTGAAGAAACACATCTTGTGAAGCGCGGGCGTGATTCAAATTTGCCTGTAAGAGTCGGTGGAGACGGTGGAGAGCTATTACTAATAGTACTCCGCGTCGGAGTCCTCAGCTCCTCCACCTCCCTCTGTCCCCCCTACAGGGACATCTACAGGCTGTATGCCTTCCTCTTCCGGTCCCGTACTGAGATCGGTATTTTGGACCGGCGTCGGCAATGGGGCTATTTGCTCTGACGCCACTTGGTCCGTATGTACGTCCTCCGTAGTTTGTATCGCCCCAGGTACTCCTTCAATGTTGGATTCCCGGGCGATTTCCATTACCGGAACAGGGGTGGGTAGTGGCGGTAGCAGCTGCAGCAAGTTGCTGTCGCCGGCTGCTCCATTCTTCCCCCTATTCTTTCTCTTCCTCTGAGCCATAGGCTTCTCCTCCGGCTCTCCACCATTCTCAGCCGCAGGTGCCGATCTCTTCACCGGCTGTTTGAGGACAACTCGATGAGCTATCGCTTCCATGCCTGTGATCCTGGGGAGCGGACGGGAGGTTTCGGGCTCTTCCTCCACATCCATTCCCTCGTTACTTCTGCTCGTTTGAGGCCTCGGTCCTATTGGCGCAGCCACCGCCTTAGGTTTGACCTTTTTTTTCGCGGATGTGCAGGCTTTTCCGCCTGCACGGTGTCCCGCTGGTCTGCCTTTATCCGCGCAAACCGGGCAGTTCGGTATTGCGCCACATTGTTTCGCGAGGTGATCAGTGTCGCCGCATCGATAGCATTGCGCGCTGCAATCGACGGCACTTGTACACTGGGCCCTCACATGGCCTCCCTCCGAGCAACGGAAGCATAGGAGAGGGCGCGCTTCAAAACCCTGCATTCGGGCCATGAACCAGCCCACCTGCAGCTTCTTATCCTTCTGGATAATGTTGTGCGCTGCAAGTGGGCATTTGATCCACGCTGTGTTCAGCCCGTTGGTCCCTCGTCTTATGGGACCAACTTGTACTTGGGTCTGCTCACAGCCTCCCTTCTGCGCTATTGCTGACGCAAGTTCCGCCTCCGTAACTGAATCGTCCAGGTCGAGGATTCTAAGTTCCCCTGTTTTAGTTGGCCTGGCGATTCTAATTCCCGGTCTGTCCTCAAACACCCTGGCTAGGTGATTTGCCAGAGTGTCAGCCAGAGCCGCATTGTCTTGAGCGGGGACCTCGATAATAAGGCTCTCAGTCTGAGCTCTTTTCGGCCTTAAGCCCGCGGTAAATCCCAACTCCTAGAGGTTTATTTTTGCACGCGCTTCTCGGAGTATCTCCTCGTAATTGCCGTCCTGGCTTGTTATTGTGACCGCCGCGCATTTCGGCAGTCTCTTCTTTCCCCGTTTCTTATCCGCCTCTGCAGGACCATTCCTCGCAGGATTGGCCTCTCCGGCGGGTCTAGCCTTACTACTCGGCTTGGAAGGAATGCTCGCCTCAATCTCGCCTGGTCTAGGCTGTGCTCCGCTCTTGTTAATCTTGCCCATTTTCCCTACCGTGGTCCACGTTCCTTGGTTGGCGGATCCGGCAGCTTTGCTTGGGGCAGGGGTATTGTTTCTCGCCAGTTTTCTGTTACCTGCGGGATTCCCTCTCACCATTTCCGCGTACGACGGTTTCGACGTCTGCTTTGTCCCGGGCTTAGGTTTGGGTTGATTTCCCTTGCCTTTGCCCGAGCCTCCGGCAGTTTGTCCTTCCTTTCCGCCTTTTGCACTAGCCGTCTGCTTTTGGGCTGGAATAGCTTCCTTGTTGACCGGAGGTTTGTTCTTCCCTGCTGGTATAGCTGTGGTATTAACTGTTTTAATGCCCAGACTAGCAACCAGGTTTGCAAACATGCTTTCCATTTTTCCTGTGAGGGCATTTAGCAAACTTTCCTCTTGGGTAGAGGGCTGGGCTTGAGTTTGGGTACGACGCGCCCCCTCAAGTTGCTTGGGCGGAATTGCCTCCTCCAGCAGCGCCGTTTTCCTGCATACCATCGGCCTGTGCACCGGTGGCATGCCCTCCGCCTGGAGCTCCGAGAGGATTTTTTGCTTGCGCAATTCAGCCTCCCTCTTTCTCCTCAGTCTCTCGACAAGGTTCTCCTCTTCCTCGTCCGAGGATTCCGGGATTACCCGCTTGTTGACCCCTCTCACTTTTTTTTGTCCCCTTTGCCAAAAAATGGAGATCTTGGAGGAGTGTTATTCACTACCTCGTCGACCTCCATCTGTTCATCCCTTGGGGATGGTAGTGCGCGCTCCACCATCTCCCTGAGCTTCGCGTTATCTTCTCTCAGGGCTGAGACCTGAGCGCGAAGCTCCTCCATCTCGATATCCCTCGCCATCTGGTCTCCACCGCCGCCAATGCGACTAACCATGTGTGTAATGGCCGCCGTGATCGTTGCGGCGGCATCATTCAGATGCCTAATGTTCTGCCCACTGATACTCTTCGCCGTAGTGCACACTTTAACCACCTTGCGAATCGACTCGAGGATCCTCACGGTCAGATCATTTGTCGGAGAGAATTTGAACTCCTCCAATCCCTGCCTTTCTCTCAGTTTCTTATTTCTTGAGAGGTTTGCCGCCACAGATGGGTCCGCCAGGTCTTGGAGTCTTTTCACCTCTTTCTCGTACTCCTTCCTGGCTATCTTCACTTTTTTCTGGGCGTAATCGCCCGTCTTGACGGGTTTACCTCTACCCCGGGACGAGCCTGACTGCATCGAGATGTCGGCCTCGACGTCCGTGGAGTCGTCATCGTCAATCGATATCACTTCGTTCAGTGAGTCTTTGGATCCCGCTCGGTTTAGGGCTTTGTTAGCCCTGCTATCAGTCTTTTCCGACTCATTCAGTAATGAGTCGACGTCAGTCTTTTTCTTCCTCAAGGTGTCTGCGAGTAGAGGGAAGTCTTTGTCCCTGCTGGTCGAGGGAGTATTCTTAGCAGAATTAACTTCATCCTGCTTTGACGCCTGACTTGCCCTCAGTCTCGCACTCGCCGGTCCTTTCACCGATCTCTTCGTTGTTCTAGGGATCGAGAGTTGTGTCCCCGCACTCTCCGGCGCTGTCGAGACACCCCCCTCATTGCAACCCCTCCAAGGGTCTTCCTCCGACCCCCGGTTGTTGCCTGCACTCCCTGAGCTCGTCTTTAAGGGATTTAAATTTGCACAACTCATTCTTGTTTAATCCCACTCCCCGCTGCGGCTCTATCACCTAGGGCGTGCCCTCATCGGCCGACCAGAAACTATCCGACCGACCGGTGCTCCCGAGTTCCCCCAGGGGAGGTGGCTATGGCTCGGGCCCTCGGAATTGTCAACAGGGGCACTGGCCTCCAGCCCCCTACACACCCACGGGCGGGGCCCATCGAGGAGCCGACGCACCGTGAGCTTTCGGGGGTCCCCGGGCTCCGACACCCGGGACACCGCAGCGGTTGCTGCCAAGCGGGGGGCCCCACGGACGGATGGGGCCAAGGGTGTCGCGACCCACCCATGACCTTGCCCGCCGTGGCGACCAGCCTAAAGTCTCGAGTCGCCGGCCGAGGTAACCTCCGCGCCGGCGACCCCGCCTGCCCATTGGTAGGCTTAGGGTAGGGAGAGCCCCCACCGTACATCCCCCGCGCGCAGGACTAGCGGGGAGAAAGGGGGTCCGGCCGAGTAGCTCGATCCCAGCCGGCCGAGTAAACTCGATCCCGGCCCGCCGCCGCCCGCCAAAGGGCAGGGAACAGGGCTCCCCCAGTTGAAGTGATCACCGACCAATAAGCTGCTGTAACTCGCCGTCGGCCCGTATGTCCGACGGCTAGACCCGCCGGCCCCGACCTCGGAATACGTCCGAGCGGCCCGACGGGTCTCCCACCCAGGTCGCCCCGGCCCCGATCTCGGAATAAGTCCGAGCGGCCCGAGACGACCCTCCGCACCGGTGGCACCGTGGGTCCACGACCCTGGTGTGCAAGCCACCGATGCGGGCCACTCTTTCGGTTGCCCCGGCACCACGTACCGGGGCAGCCCGAAAGAGGGTTGTCCCTCTCACCTCCCACCGAAGCACCGGCATCAGGGAGGCATTGAGAGGGACCTTCCCGTTCCCTCAGCGAGACGGCATCCCTGCCCGCCTCGGGAACGGGGAGTACAACCCTCCCCAAGCCCCAGAACCCCACAGACACACCCTCTCCACCCCGCCGGAGCACCGGCGTGCAATGGGCAGAGAGGGGGCCCAATACCCCCCGTGTCGGACCCGAATTCCCCGACCTGCCGGAGCACCGGCGTGCAATGGTCGAGCGATTCAAGGTCCTCCCCACGGCCAGCGGGAGGAGTAGAAACTTCCCCCTGTCGGTCCCGGCTGACCGGGCGTTTGAAGTCGGAATCGCCTTCCCCTACCGACGCTTATGAGCCAGGGAACAAGTTTCCTGGCGGGGGCGCCGGACCCCTTTGTACCCCTCGCTCCCAAGTTGGGGGAAGGGTACGGTGTGCTCTTGGACCCTGTACCCCCCTGCTGAGCCCTCCCTTCGGATAGACCGAAGGTACTGCCTCAGTGATTCATTGGTACAAGGAGCCCCCTCACCACGCCAAGGTGACACACCCCGAGGGGGATTCCCGAGAGACTGCCTCGAGTGGCCTGTCTCGCTTGGCCTCCCCATCTTCGCGCTCGGCCCTCATTCTGGCGCCCGTACAACTTTCTCTTTCGAGAACGTTCGCAACTGCGCACATTATCGCGGTAATTTTCCATCCGGGGGGCGTTCTCGAATGTTCCCATGAAAATTTCCACGGGCGTTGCGCTCGTGCGGTTGCTCCGTCCTGGTGCCGATGTACCGGTTTTCTACCGCTGGCAATATTCACATGCCGTTGACGCCGACCTGTGCGCCTATGCTTAATTCGCGCGTATTTTACGATTCCGGGCGACTTCCCCGAACAAGACGTCCGGGTGCAGAACACCGTGGCCGCCGACGACGCCGACCCTCCCTGACTACTAATCAGGACCTGGTACATCGATTTCCGAGGTCCTTCCCCGTGGAAAATGTCCACGTCGCGATATTGCGGACGGTTCCCTAACTCGTCTCCCGGTCGCCGGATTTCGACGGCGACCGGATACGGATCTATCTTGGGAGGTCCCCGTTCGTCAGGGGTACCTTGTCCCTGAGGATGACGCACCTGGTGCGAAATCGCGGACGGTTCTCTATTTCGCTTCCTGGTCGACGGATTTCGACGAATTTCGACGGGAACCGGTTATGGACCCTCTTCGGAGTGCCTCTCGTCGTCAGGGGTACAGACCCCGAGGGACAGACCCCGTGGATGATGCACCTGGTGCGAAGCCGCGGACGGTCCGCCATTTTGCGCCTACGCTTTCGGGTCACGACGTCAACCCCGGATGGATCATTTTTGGCCCCCGCGCTTCCGTCAGGGCCGTCTTATTCCCGCGCAAGGCTCGCGGTTACGGAAATTGCGGACGGTCCGCTATTTTCTGTTCGCGCTGCCAGAATCGACTTTTGGTCGGCTATGTCTCGTTCCCGGGTTCCCTGCCTCGATCAGGTGCCGGTCGTTCTCGCGTATATCGCGCCTTTACGGAGATCGCGGACGGTCCGCCATCTTTACGCCAAGTGGTATTATCGCGACGCCGCTATGCCCTGAATACTTCTTAGGGCCCGGTGGTGCGTCAAGGGTGGATCTCCGCTCGCTCGCGTGCCTTGTCCGCAAATTTGCGAGCCGTATGTTCGCCCGCTCTGCGGGCGTTCTCCGTTCGTCCGTCCTGTCGCGGAAGGACCCCCTAGGTGTGGGGTTGATGCGCAATTCGCTAAACTTACTTTTAGAACTGCGTCGGATGGGGTCACTCGGAAACATCAATACATAAGTGAACTTTGATTCCGCGTTATTTAAACCATAAATTTAATAGCGCTTGGACCGTGAACCGGGTGCGCCTTCCATCCTCGGAACGCTGTGTCGCTTTCTTATATCTATTTTGGGTACCCTTTGCCTTTGCCGCTTTCGGTCCCCTGGTCAGCTCCGGTGGTGCGCACGGCTGCAAACTCCCCGTCAGTTCCGAGCTGTGAGTCTCGTTTCGCTCGGGGCTCTGCTTCTCCTCGCAGTCGCGCGCATCCCTGATGATAGTGTACAATCGCAGGTCTCCTATGCCCGGGCTCGTCGTCCGTCCACCTTCTGTCCCGGTCCGTGTCGGAGGAAACTTCGATCACGCTCTCGCGCTCATCTCGATCCTCATCCGTGGTCGTCGCCAGGTACCTGTCAACGATTTGGCGCCATGATTCCTCGCCGCTTATCTCTTCCTCGGGACGCTGTTCTTCCTGTTGCTCCTCCTCGTCCGTCGTTGTCTCGAGGTACCGGTTGGCTATCTCGCGCTTATCTCGATCACTTCGTCTCGTCGGTCCTGCCGGCTGTGCGGTATGTGGATTTCTTCCACCTCCCGCTCGCTTTCGATTCTCCTTTCGGGAGGTATTTCTCGAATTATTTCGACTTCCTCCCTCTCGTCATCCGCGTCGAAGCCGAAATCGTTTACCCTTTCGTCTCCTCTCTCCCTTTTGTGACTCTCGTCGCTTGACTCCTGGGTCTCCCCGTCACTTCCGTCTTCCGTTTCGACGCCGCCCGGTATGTTCTCTTCTTCCCTTCTGTCTTCATCATACTCGGGCCGCTCCCCGTTATTGTCCGTTTCGCCTAAATCACCTTCCTCATTCATATCTGATTCTTCGTCCAACCCTGCTTCGCCATCTGGTTGCGTCTCCCGGTCTTGCGTTGCTTCCTCCTCATCATGGTTTTTCATCTCGGGGTCACCAGGATGGTTTTCTTTTTCTTCCCGATACTCATCGCGGTCGGGTTGCTTCGCGTCATTTCCTATTTCCCCCGCATCCCGGTCCTCGTCTGACGTTTCTTCCTCGTCGGATCGTTCCTCTCTATCCGGGAGTTCGTCTGCTTCTTCCCTTAATAGCGCTAGGTGCGGTTTGATCTGTTGGGCGTTGAACACTCCCTTTGTGTGTCCCTCGAGACTTTCGAGTAGATAGGCGTTGAGTCGTATTATTTGTTGCACTCGGTACGGGCCGTCGTACACGAGGTGTATTTTTCGGGTTATCCGTCTATTTGCGTCGGACCGTCGGTGCAGTTTCACCCACACTTCCTGCCCTACTCGGTATTCCGCTGTGCCGTGTTTCTCGGCTTGTCTCTTTCGCTTGGCCGCGGCCTCCCTTAGCCGCTCTCGTGCCGTGTCGACCTTATCTTCCCATAGTGGTTCCTCCGTCACCAGTGGTTGTAGTCGGGGGTCGAGGTCCAGGCGTCCGATATCCCCGTCGTTTAACTCGCACGGCGCGTATCCCGTAGACGCGTGTGTCGTATTATTTATCACCGCTTCCGCCCTAGGTACGATCCGGTGCCACGTATACTGCCGGTTGCTTGCGTACGTCCTCATGATCCGGCCCAATTCGCGCATCACCCGTTCCACCGGGTTGGATTGTGGGTTGTACGGGCTCGTTCTCCGAACCCCGAATCCCTTTTCGCGCGCGAATTCACGCCACCTGTCCGTGAGAAACTGTCCCCCGTTGTCCGTCAATATCGTCTGGGGTATCCCGATATCTTGAAAAAAACCGTTCTCGAGTGCCTCGGTGATGGTGTCCAATCTCTGATCCCTCATCGGGTACAATTTGATGTACTTGGAGAATTGATCCATTACGACCAATACATATTTCTCACCTCGCGCCGTTCGCGGTAACGGCCCGAATATATCTAACGACAGTATCTCCCCCGGGGCCTCCGGGAGGTCATAGTATTCATTCCCCACCGTTGGTCTGGTATAATATTTGGTTGCTTGGCAGACGTCGCACGACCCCACCACGTCCCTCGCGATGCGGGCGAGGTTCGGTCCGTGAAAGTGCTTCTTCAGGAAGTCCAAAACCTTGTCCGTGCCGAAGTGGATCAGCAACCTATGGGCCTCCTGAGTGATTCTCCATACTGCCCTTTGCGGTAAAGCGATTCGGTCCCCGTGTGGGTACTTGATCCTGATCAGACCCTCACGCATGTACACGTTTTGCGGGTCCTCCCGCTTCGCGGCTTGCAGCTCCTCTTCTCTGTCCTGCGCCTCTCTTATGATGTCGATCCAGGGAGTGGTTTCCGCCCCTTGTCTCGCGTCGTTAATGACCGCGATGCGCTTGTCTTCCGCCTCTCCGTCACCTGCTATTCCCCTCCTCGAGAGGGTATAAGCTATCACGTTCTCCTTTCCCGGCAGGTGTTGGATTTCCAGGTCAAACTCCTGGAGGAACGCAAACCATCTGGCGATCCTACTATTGTTATGTACGCATGTGCTCAGGAACTTGAGCGCCTGATGGTCGGTGTAAACCCTCACATGACGTCCCAACAGTAGCGTGTGCCATTTTCTAAGAGCCCACACTAGCGCCAGGCATTCTAGCTCCGTCACCGTGTAGTTGATTTCTGCCCCTTTTAGGCTACGGCTCACGTATCCTACTGTCTGTTTCTCCTCTGACGTATTGAAACCTTCCCCTCAACGTATTGAAACAGACGGGCTCCGAGTCTTGTTCTCGCCGCATCCACGTACATACCGAACCGCCATCCCGGCCGTATCAGATAAAGGTTCGGCGCCTCTTGGAACGCCCGCTTTATCTCATTAAAGGCGCTTTGCTAGCCGTCGCCCATTCGAATTTCCGCCCTTTCTTTAACAGTTCCTCCAACGGCTTGGTCATGCGCGCCATGTTTTTTATAAATTGCCGATCCCAGTTCACCAATCCTAGGAATGATTGAATTTGCTTCTTATTTCTGGGTCATTCGAAGTCGGCGATCGCGGCGCGAGTCTCTTCATTGATTTCCGCTTTTACCTCGTTGAAGGTGTGCCCCAGGAACTTGATCTCCTCTCGCAGGAATTCGCATTTGTCCCGGTTTAGTTTGAATCCGGCGGCTGCCATTTTCCCCAACACCCAATCGATGTGCTCCAAGTGGTCGTCGAGGGTGTCTGACGCAATGAGCACGTCATCCAGGTACTGAATGATAAAGTCCATTGGCGCTAATGCTCGTCAAATAGGAAGCCGGTGTACTGCCGGGACTCGTTTTCTAACGGGATCTGCCAGAATGCGTTTGTCACATCCAGCGTGGTAAAGTATTTCTTGCGGCCAATGCGCCGAAAACACCTCCTCGATTGTCGGTGGCTGTGCGTGGTCATTAGTCATGTGCTTGTTAAGCTCCCGGGCATCCAGGCACAATCGAATGTCGCCGTTCTTCTTAATGACGACCACTAGCGAGTTTATATACTGCGCAGCTTGCTTCGCGACAATCCCCTTTTTCTCTAGTTCTTGTAGGTATTCCCTTACCCGCTCCTTATGTATTTCAGGTATTGGGTATGTCTTTTTCTTGTACGGTTTTGCCGAATTCATCTCGATTTTGTGCTTGTAGTGCTTCACTCTCCCGATCTGTCCGTCGAAGACCTTAGCGTGTTTGGCCATGATTTCCTGTAGTTTTCGCGTAGCCTCCTCCACGGAAATCGCATTTACGGCTCCAATAGGTTTGGTGGGTTGTTGAAATCGGATTCTCACCTCCCCCTCGCATTCCATCCGCATTCGGTGTTTTATCTGAAAGTCGATTCCCAGTACAATATCGTACGCCAGCGTTTCCACAATGCAGTATTCGTGTGTTAAATCTTCTCTTCCGTAGCGCCCCGTGATCCGGGCCTTATTTGTCACGGCGCACAGTGGGGCGAACGTCTCACTTTTCGGTCATTTGCTTATAACTTCTAAATTTTTCAATGAAATAACTTGAAATTTGATATAAATAATATACGATTATTATACATTTAGTGTATAAAATCAAAATTATTTAATTAACAATTTTTCATAAAGCGCATAGATGATTTTTTTATTTTTTAAATACTTTTTAGTTTTTTTTAAATCGGTTTTATTAAAAAAAAATTTTATTTTATTTTATACTTTTTTAGTGCTTCATTAAATTAATATGAATAATTATTATTATTGCATATTTCCTTACTGCTCCGTACCCTGATGTTCTAGCGCGTTCTATTTTATGTTCTATTTGATAGTCTTAAATTTCGGGATGTTTAATTTTTGTGAGTTTTATAATAGAAAAGGAACTGTTTTCTTGCTTCTCACATCTATTTCTTGAACTTAATCATCATAATCTACATCATTATCGCTGAAATATAATAGACATTTTGCATCTTCAGTTAATTCTTTCTTTTTATGTCCCATAATTTTTCGCGAATTAGATATTATTGGATCTGAAACAATTATTAAATTATTAAAAATATCTTCATTATTTTGTATTCGATACATTTTTCGCGAATGATTTTTTCTATATTTTCTAAAATATTTATGGTTTGCTTCCTGAGCATCTTCAGATAATTGTCCTATTGGTACGATAGCATTTTTCATTCCGTACTTCCTCAGTTCTCTTTCTTTTATGTCGTTCGGAACATTCTGCGAAACTCTTTGATCTATTAAGAGGCATACGCGTACGTGAAGAAGTAGGAATTAAATTCAGTACTTCGTTCGGAAAAGAAAATTCACAATTTAACCAACTTTCTACCTTGTAATAAATTTGTTGTAACTGTAAGAGCCAGCTACCCATTTTGACTTCAAATTCTTCGTGAAAATCATGATTTTTTTTTTCAATGCTTCCAACGCGACTTTGGGTAATTCAGTATTAATACATGATGTTATGTGGCTTATTAAAGCCTCATAATTTGATAAATCAAAATTATTTGCACGCATACAATTAAAAAATCCATTTTGCGAGCGTGTTAAAGTATAATCTTCTATATATTTTATATATTCTATATATTTTTCACTGTATCCTGAAAAGGACGCAAAGTGAATTGTATAAAACAAAACTTCCAAAATTAAAAAGTCTTTAATCGACTACTGATCGAGAAAGACTGACGAAAAGTTCTTATCTCTGCTGTTTTTATTTCCTCCCCCTCCCCTCCCCCTCTTAAGGAGAACAAATAATTTAACGTAGAGCAATCTTATTGGCCCATGGATTTACAGAATACGTGACAAGTCGATGAACGAGCCTCGCTCGTCGCTATTTATTATTGACATAATTAATTGTTATAAAATATGGATGTAATTAATCATTACAAAATAGCAATATTTAAACAAATTATATATCCCCCTTTGTCCCTATTTTATGAGAAAATAATAGATATTTTGTCCATATTCACTCGACATGATCGAACGGCGTCCGCGAGCTATTCGTGGACGACGTTCGACTATGTCGAATGAACTTCGACATCAATTTTCTCATAAAAGGCGGACGAAGGCGGATAAACAATTTTATATGTCCAAAAACTAGACACTTTGCCCTATCAAATGGCGCAGAGCAAACCTTAATCCATTCTAATCCACAAACTTTCTTCCTGTTTGAATATTGAAGTAAGAACTTTTTAATAGTCGAATATGTCGTGTATGTTCATTAATATATAATAGTACTCAAATGACATAAAACTAAAATAAATATGTTTTTTTAACCCTAATAAATAAGTTCTGATATGCATTTAACTCATATTCGCAGTTATGCTTTCGGCGGAGACTTTAGAAAGTAACCTATTAAATTACCAGAATTTCAGTATTCACGAAAATGTCATACTTTATCAGATTATTTTGAGGAAATAACAAGGGATAAAATCAATTATAAGCACATTTATTTATAGATATTTAGGATATATATTAACATAAAATCTCATCAAAATTTGAATTATACGTCTTTCATTTTTTCGTCCAATATCCGGTTTTTGATAGATTCGCCCCACTGTGCGGCGTGCCCGAGCGGCGGCTCGCCAGGCGTGTAGCGTTGCGGCGCGGTGCCCCGTGGCGCTGTGAGGATTCAGCCGCCACAAACACGCTAGAATAAACGTTATTTTTTTCTTGCAAATCAAGTCATCTCTATTCTTATTATATAATAAGCCTGCTCCTTCTCCTATCATACCACGGGTGCCTCAACATAATTTGACCAGATACGCGTGTCTGAAGGTCAATGTTATATTCAATGGGGAATTCGTAGCGGACGTTAAGACCGATGTGAAGAGTATCGCTACGCGGAACGAACAGCTCCTCCCAGGGTCCGATTTGGACAAGTGGTACGAAAGGCACGTGCGCGACGCGATTCTAGCAGCGTTGGACGAATTTCAGGAACGCGACAGCGGATGGGCGTTGTTGCGAATACTGAACCTAACGGTGAACGTGAACAAGTGTAATCCCATGCGCGTGGGATGTTGGATGAAGATACCGCGAGGTATAAGACTTAAACAAGCGGTGGTCAACGTGCTGTCGGAGAACGACACGTGTTTTGCGCGTGCGGTGGTCGCGGCTCTGTATCTCGCCAAGCACAACGCGGAACGATGCGGCTCATATCCCGATTACGTGACGGTGCTGAATCTCGACGGGATCAAGTTTCCCATAGATCTGAAGCACATCGGAAAGTTCGAACGTCAGAACGACGTATCAATCAACGTATTTACAACTCGGGAAGGAATTGAAAAAAAAAAAGATAATTACCAAATTCTTTACTGGGTGCTTACGAAGAAGCGCTCGGAGTCAGAATTTGACCAGAGGTACGCACGCCTCTCTATGATTCAAGTATTTCATGTTCTGTCCCAATTTGTCTGAAATAGCGACCCGGATCGCTTGAATAGGGCTAGATAGTGGATAGGGCTCTCTGCACAAGAATATTTGAACACGTTACGTTACCGTAAGTAATTACATATATTTAGGCCGTAAATTAAGACTTGATCTGAGCGTAGTAAGTCCGAATTTACACACAAATGTAAATAAATCAGCACTTAACGTAACGTAGCGTGTTACAAATGTTCTTGTGTTGAGAACCTTGCAACCGCACGCTTCCCAGTCGGAACCCCTTCGTGAAGGGGCACACCAAATGGTCTTCCATAGGACAAAGTCGGCGATAGCCACAAGAGGACGACCACATCCATGGGCAGGAGGACAAACCGAAACAGCAGCAGAAGCGGCATAAAGGCGCTCCGAGGATGGAAAGGGCTAGACCCTTGTGTTGCGAACCCATCCGGCGCGAATGCGTAGATTAAGTGAGAATTTAGGTATAAGTATAGCGACAATGATCGCTGAGCAGCGGCTCAACTAAAGTAAAGAATTTTTGCTTACCGATCTAGATTTTTGTTTCATTCTGATTAACGGCCCAAGCCGTAGAATATTTTGTTTTGCATCACACGCGCGAATCGGCGCAAAAGGCGCACGACATAGGCTAAGAGCCACACACAATCTTCAAAGAAACCAACCCGGCCTAATAACGTAGAGATAGGTGCGCGAGCGCGATAACTAAAGATCCGATAAGCAAAGGAGGAGTCTCTGACTTCCTCCCGAGACGCGACACGGCGCTAGAGTAGACTCGCGGCGATGTCCGACGGAAACTTCGAGAGATAGCGCGACACGCGATAACACCGTCCCATCCCTCACACCGGAGTCATAAGAGTGAGACAGATTAGGTCAACAGACCCGTCCGACACGAGGCTAGAGTGTTAACGCGACACGCGAAAAACTAAGTCCTGACTCAAATCGGAGTCAAAGGAGAAAAGCAGGTTAGGCCACTGGACTTGTCCGACACGAGGTTAGAGCGTTAGCGCGACACGCGAAAAACTAAGTTCTGACTCAGATCGGAGCCACATTCAAAAAGCAAGTTAGGTTGATGGAGCTTTTTTTTTTTTTTTACTTGGGGAAATTTTCTACTGCCGGGTTCCCGAACCTGACCGAAATCAGGCCCGGTATGTGGCCCGGCAGCCCCCTCTGGTGTTCGAGGGGGAAGACCCCCCTGCCCTCCTGGGAGAGGACAGGGGGAGTGTGGGATTCTACGGGAGCCGGGCTGTGAACCCCGCCAAGGGTGTCCTTCTCCGCGCATTGCTGGAGGACGCCCGGGAATTATTGATAATTACTTCCGGGCGCCCTCCTGCGCGTGACCTGTGTGAAAGGCCTCCGATCCTTTGATCCTGACTTTACCGGATCCTAACTCCAATTGTACGGCGGGGATGTGGACACCACCCACCCCCGCCGTCCTCTCCCTTTGTTGTGGGAGGCTGGGCTCGACACCCGAAATCCCAGCCGGGGTGCCGAGCCTCCCTTCCTCCGCACCGTTCCCCAGTCGGGGAGAACGATACAGAGGTGCGTGACCTCGCTTGTCGCCAGAAGGTGACATTGTTCTCCCATCGTTTGCTCACGACGGGAGCGACCGACCGGTAAAGGGCAGGGCACGGGAAGTCCCACCGCCCAAGCGGGATCCCCACTATATCCCCTCGGTCGGTCATTGGCCTAGATCGGAACGGACCCGTCGACACTCAGGGGTTTTGCTCCCCGCGCCGGATCCGCTCCGCCACCTTCTTGGCGGTCATTACTTGGCCGCAAAAGGCCAAGAATGCCCGCCATCCCGATTCATTCCCGACCATCTCCGCCACGATGGCCGGGAGGGAGAGGTCGTCGCCGACCTCCCCCTTGAGGACACGGCGCTGCTCTTCCCACGCCGGACAAACCTCCAGCGTGTGCTGCGCCGTGTCCTCCTCCCCGTCGCAATGGTGGCAACGGGTGGTGGCTTCCTTCCCTATTCGGCACAGGTACCTTCCGAAGCATCCGTGCCTGGTCAGTACCTGCACCGAATGATACGTCAGTCCGATTCCCCCCCCCCCGCTGTTGAGCCAGTCTGGCAAGCAGGGCCGGATGGCTTCGACAGTCCTCAGTCCCCATTCGGCGTTGGCAAGATAATCCTGCCATTTGCCGATGAGGACCGACGTTTCCCGGAGCCTTATGGCTTCACGCGTTTTTTCAGGGATTGGTGCTCCCCCCGCGCCCGCCTTCAGCTCGGCAACGCGCCTGTACACCTCGGCGCGCTGCCTCGCCACGAGCTCCAGCGGGAGGATCCCCGCCAGCAGTGTCGCGGCGTCGTGCGAAACTGTACGGTAACACCTCGAGACGCGCTGGGCGACCGTGCGTTGAACTCTACGGAGTTTTGCCCTGATGTGCGCGGTCTTCTCCGCCTCGTCAGCCCACACGGGTGCACCGTACAGCACGACTGACTGCACGACGGTCGCGTAGAGCCGGCGAGCCCGACCGCTTGCCCCTCCCAGATTGGGTATCAGCCTCGCTAGGTTGTTTGACACGCTCAATGCCCTGGGAGTCAAGCGAGCGAAATGCTCGCCGAAGCTCCAGGTTCCATCCAGGTGGAGGCCGAGCACTTTCATGCTCGCCTCCACGGGGACTCGGACTCCCTCCACGTTGATGTGGGCTTTGGGCGGCTTCCCCAGTCGGCGGTCGTAGAAAAAGACCGCCTGAGTTTTCTGGGGAGCCACCCTCAGCCCTAGTCTCTTGATTTCAGCCACCACCCTTGCCACAGCGACGTTGGCGACTCTGATGGTCTCCTCCCATGTGTCGCCCCCGACCCCCAGAGTTGTGTCGTCGGCGAAACCTCCTAGCCAACAATTCGGGGGGAGGGCGGCGCGAAGGACGGCGTCGTAGCCGAGGTTCCACAGGAGCGGACCCAATACGGATCCCTGTGGAACCCCTCGCACGATCAGCTTCACCCTCACTACACCGAACTTGTCGGTGTAGACCAATCTCCTGTCCCGGAGATAATGTGTGGCCACCAGATAGTCGGGCACCCCGTGATAAAGGGGTGCTTCCCTGATGACCCACCACGGCAGGGAGTTGAAGGCGTTGGCTATGTCAAAAGACACGCCCAACACCGCCCTGCCGACCCTCACTGCGGCCTCCGAGAGGGCACGGATGCGCAGAATCGCGTCAACCGTAGACTTGCCCTCCCGGAAGCCGTACTGGTCCGGCGATAGGTCCGGACCAGTCCGGGACAGGTGCCGGACGAGTCTGCCGGCGATGATTCGCTCCAACAGCTTTCCAGCCTCGTCCAGCAAGCAGATTGGTCTATACCCGGAGGGCTCATCGGCCGGTTTGCCAGCCTTCGGGAGGAGAACCAACCTCGCGGTCTTCCAGGCTCGGGGGAAGCGGCCTTCCTTGAGACATTTGTTGAAGATTTTCCTCAAATGCTCCGCCGCCTCCCCCGTAGCCAAAGCCCATGCCCTTCCGTGAATCCCATTGGGACCGGGAGCCTTCCCGGCCCGCAGCTTTCCTTTGGCTGCGGACCTCATTTCCTCCATGGTGATCTCGAGCTCCTCGCTCCATTCCCCCACGGGAGGGAGGGGCGGACCACCGTTCACCCTCTCCCCGGGATCGTCCGAGAAGAGGGTGTCCACCACCCTCTCGAGGAACTCGAGGTCCATGCCCTCTGTCGCCGGGGGCGCCCAGGCTCTCAACTTATTGAGAACCATTTTGTACGGGCGCCCCCAAGGCTCCCGGTGCGTTTCCTCCAAAAGTTCCTTCCAGGCACGGTCCTTGACAGCCCGGATAGCTCGGGAGAGGGCTCGTTTGGCGGAGCGGTACTCCTCTCCCGCCTCCTCAAGGCGCAGGGGATCTCTCCTGCGCCTCGCGCGCAGCCAGACTCGTCTGGCGTGGACAAAGGAGCGCCTAAGCTCGCCAATCTCCTCTGTCCACCAGTACGCGTGTTTCCTCGGGTGTGGCCTGGACCGGGGCATCGACGCGTCGCACGCTCGAGTCATCGCGTCCCCTATCCAGGCGACTGCCTCGTCAATGTCCATATCCGATTGGACCACGAGGTCGTCCGACCACAGAGACACCCTTAGCGAGGCCCTGAGCATATCCGCGTCCAACTTGCGAAGTGCTCACCTCGGGAATCTCTCATTTATCTCCCGGCGGCGAGCACGGATCGCCGAAGTGGTGACCGGGAGACTCATCTGGATCCACTGATGGTCCGACAGTGTCTCCAGCTCCACGGCCACCCTCCAATCCCGAACACGGCGCGCGACAGGGGGGGAAGCCCACGTGAGGTCCACGATGGACCCCCCCGTCTGCCGCACGCAGGTCTGCACCGCGCCGGTGTTTACGCACACCAGCCCCAGGCCCGCCGCCCAGTCAAGGAGAATAGCTCCTCTCCTGTCCGTGGCCGGGGAACCCCAAAACGTTGCTTTCGCATTGAAGTCCCCGGCCAACAGAACCTCTTCGCGAGGCAGGTATCTCACGAGACAATCCCTCAGGTTGTCCAAGATTGCCTCGAAACCTGGGATATCCAGTGATCGAGCTGGAGGGATGTAAACTCCCACCACGACCACCAGCCCCCATCTCGCAGCAACGAACCCGTCCCCGCTCTCCAGACGAGAGCAAGGGACAGGCTCGTCCGTGACTCGCCACGTTATCGCAGCTCTACCGCACCGGCTGACCGCCCAGCACGGGTGATTGGGCGGCACCCAGTACGGCTCGGCTATAATCCCCATATCGCACGATACTGCACCGGATTGCCGCCGCGCGGTCCACCACCCGTGTTGCCCTTCAATCCGTGGCCACCGCCACCGCCACCGCCGCCGCCACCACCGCCACCACCCGCGCCAGCCGCGGGTCCCACGCCGACGCCGCCTGCATTAGCGGCGCCGCCGCCACCTCCGCCGCCGCTGCCGCTACCGCTGCCGCCTCCGCCGGCGCCGCCGGCGTTACCGTTGTTGGCACCCACGTACGTCGGCCTCGGTCCATTCGTATTCATCATTTTATAATTGATCTTCTGCGCGGCCACGTTTTCCATTCTCACGGACATGGTCGCGATCCCGATGTGGCTGTTGCTGCAGGAAGTAGAGGAATCCGTCACGTCGTCGCCCGCTCGTCGGTGGGACGATACAGCTACAGCCGCGATGATAATAACAATAACAAAATACGCCGGCGCGACGCTGCGCAGCCTAAAAACCACCGTCAGCCGTCGCCGCCGGTCGCTTTCGTGCCGCCACTCTGGTTCCTTCACCTCCTCCGCCTTTTTTTTTACCTCCCGCACAGCCGCCGCCGCCGCCGCTTCCTCCTCCTCCTCCTCCTCTGCCTTCTCTCCTCGTTCGGTCTCCGCCATCGTATGCAGAAAAACATCCTGCGAAGACCTGCAGTGGTTTATATTGCCCTGTAAGACCTTATGGGTCATTTGTGGATGCTACTTCCGGAGCCTCCACTCCCTCTCCACGTGATTGCTCGACGGTAGGTTGGGCCACTGTTTCCACAGCCTCCATCGGAGCAATTGGCTCAGCCGTGTCCCCGTTTGTTACGGCTTGAGCTACCTCGTTGGATGTTTGTTCCTGAGGCAGAGCCTTTTCACACAGAGCGATAGAGGCTTTCTCCTTTTTACGCCTCTGGGCCTTGGGCCTATTTTCTTCGTCGTCCTGGCCCTTCGCGGGACCCACCGTGTCATCCTGAGCAGCCCGTTTTTTGGGGACTCTCCTCGGGACCACATTATTGGTCTTTTCGGTACTCACAATTGTGGGTACACTGGTGGACTGTGCGCAGAGAGCCTCCACCTCCATCTCACCCCTATCCTCCGCAGCGCATTGAGATCTCGCCCTCGGGGGATTAAGCGCCCTTCCGGGTCTGGATTTCTTCCTCGAAGAGGGGCACGCTTTGCTGCCTACCCGGTGATTCGCGGGTTGACCACAGTCAGCGCACACCAGGCATCGCGGTTTGTTTGCGCACCCCTTTGCCAAATGTCCAGGCTCGCCGCACCTGTAACATTTTGAACTGCGGTCTTCCGCCGCCGTGCACTGTGTTCGCACGTGTCCAGGCTCCAGGCAGCGGTAACATTGCAATGGCCTGGTTTCCAAGGCCTGAACACGGGCCTTGAACCACCCAATGACTATGTGTCCCTCCTTCAGGATATTATTTGCCGCTGCGATTGGGCATCAAATCCAAGCGGTTCGGAGACCGAGTGGCCCTCTCCGCAATTCCCCGACCTGAATCTGGCCGGATTGACATTTCCCTACCCTGGCGATGGACTCCGCGACTTCGGCGGGTGTCGCCGAATCCGCGAGGTCCAGAATACGAAACTCCCGCGTCTTGCACGACCTGGCAATTCTTATCCCGGGTCTACCCGCGAACAAAGCTGTCAGACTTGCCGCCAGTTTGTCGGCTTTCTCAGCCCCGTCCTGGCCGGGGATCTCCATCAGGAGTGCCCCGGTTTGTGCTCTGCGCGGCTTAAGGCCGCCACTAATACCCATCTCTTGGAGGGTAATTTTTTGTGCTGCCTCTTTCATCACAGAGTCATAGTCACCATCTGCGCAAGTGATGGTGACTGCCGCGTTACGCGGTGGACTCTTAAGGCCTGTCTTGACCGCTTTGGTACTGGCTGTTGGTTGAGCCGCGGCCAAGTTCGGTCTCTTCTTCTTCGGTGGCCCCCCTTTAGGAGGAGTGCTCTTGTCCTTAGCTTTCGGACTAGCGACGGGCTCGCTTCCGCCTCGGCCCCTCTTGCCCCGTTTGACCACGGTTGCCCAACTGTTAGGTTGGGCCTCCGCATCGGCCTTGGGCTTTGGGGGTGTCAGAACCGGAGTTGCCGCTTTATCGGTGTTACCGGGGCCACCGGTTGATGCCTTCGCTTTAGAGGTTGAGACTGAACTTGAGTTCGTCTTCTTGTCGCCTCTTTTTTCTCCGATGTTCTGTTTGTCCTTGCCAGGAGTTGCCGATGCGCCCCCATCCATTTTGGACTTTAGCGCACCAGCCCCTCTATCTCTTTGGGGCATTGAATCTACCGTCCGCCCAGGCATCGTCGCTAGGCTGGCTGTAAATTGCCTGAACAACTCCTGCATCTGGCCCGACAGGGCGTCGCGAATCCTGGCCTCCATAGAGTTTTCTTCAGTGGGGCCGCACGGCGAAACCTCCTTCTCGAGCACCGTGGGGCCTATCCCCCTCAATGACGGTCTCGTTACTGGGGGCATACCTTCCCGTCTAATTTCGTCTAAAATCCTTAGACGATTTTCCTCAGACTTTACTTTGTCGCGACCTTCGTCGGTCTCGGCGATGTATGAGTCACCAGACTCCTCCCCCGAAGAATCAGGGATGATTACTTTTTTGTTTTCCCTCCTCCTGGTTTGGATCTTGTGTCCAATATCCTGATCGAAGCCACTGTTCTCCGAATCGATCCTCGCTGTGTTTCCAATCGGAACACTTAGTGCCTTGCTTCGGGATTCCCTGAGCTCGTTTATTTGTTCCCGAAGCCGCACGTTCTCTTCTCGAAGAGCAGCCACTTCCACACGAAGCTCGTCAAACATAACCTCGTTGGCTGCCACAGTGTCCGGTCCCGTTCGTTTGATCATATGGGTGATTGCAGCGGTGATGGTGGCTGCAGCCTCCTTTAGGCCCTTTTGATCGGTACCCTTGATCCTCTGTGCCGTGGCGCACACCTTGTCCACGACGCGGACCGCCTCGATGATTTTATTGGGCAACTCCGCCGAGAGAGCCATTCTCAACTCCTCGAGGAGTTTCTTCTCTCTGGCCTTGTGGCTCCTACTCAGGTCGGGAGCCACGGAAGGATCCTGAAGATCCCTGATCTGCCTTTGGATCTTCTCCAGTTCCCTCTTGGCCAGCCTTACCTTCTTCTCTTCATAGGCCCCTGTGGTGGTCGGCCACCCCCCCTTCCCATCTTGTATCTTGGTGGGGATCCTGGAACTGTGGGTGACCGACGATGCCTGGCTGGTCCTCCCCGATTGTTGATTCAATTCGGAGTCAGTCGATAATACTGACGCCATGTCGACGTCGTCATTTTCCGGACATCTGCAAGGACATCCCTGGCGAGGAAGTCGTCAGCCCTCTCCGCCAGGCTATCCGTCTCGCGTTTCTTTCTAATCAGGTCAGCAATTGTGCTGACGTGACCCGATCCGGTTCCACTCTTAGAGGAGCTTGCACCCTGAGGTCCAGGGATCTTACCCTGAGACTGACTCAAGGTGGCTTTCTCTTTGGCGCACTTCAGGCTTGTGAGCTTTCTCACAACGACCCTAGGAATGGCGCTGAGCTTCCCACCATCAGCGATCACATGTTCCCCCGTGGTGCTCGCCGGCAACACCACGGGCAGCCCGTCGCTCGTTGACGACGTGGGGGGGGGGGGCCGGGACAGTACCCCCGCCGACACGCCGACCCCTGGGACCCGACCCCAGAAAGTTTTTCTTCTTCGTCGACATACTTTTTATGAAACTTTTTGGTGGTTTCACTTCGGGGTATCCTTCCCCTAGGCTGGTTGCCCACCACGGCTAACGAGCCCAGCCTGCCCGAGCTCGGGTATCCCCGGGTTCGCCAAACCCGTATAGAGGACGCCTACCCGGAGGTTTCCAGGAAGCCGCCCCCGACCCGTGAGGCCACGCCCGCCGATCAACGCCGACGCCTGAGACCCCACCCCCCCCCCTCCACCCACGCACGACGAGGGGAGCCGGCCGAGCCGAGGCTCGATCCCAGCACCGGCCGAGCGAACTCGATCCCGGCCCCCGCTGCGCGCGAGAAGAGGGGAAGAACAAGGCCCCACCGCCGACGCCACCAACGGGCACATCCGCGCGTTATCGGCCCTTACGTCCGGCGACCAGACCCGCCGGCCCCGACCTGGGAATATGTCCCAGCGGCCCGGCGGGTCTCCCACCCAGGCAGCCCGACCCCGGCCTCCGAATACGTCGGAGCGGCTCGGGACTGCCCTCCGTGTTGGAGACACCGTGGGACCACGTCCCTGGTGTGCGAGTCTCCAACACGGGCCTCCCCTCCGGTCGTCCCTGCACCACGTACAGGGACTCCCGAAAGAGGGTTACCCCCGTCTCCCCTGCCGGAGCACCGGCGTGCAATGGGTAACGAGACGAGGGTCATCCCACCTCCTCGGCGAGACGACATCCCTGCCCGCCTCGGAGGTGAGGACCTCCCACCCTGGATCCCCAAAGAGACCCCAGCGAAACCTCTCCCGCCCCGCCGGAGCACCGGCGTGCAATGGACGAGAGAGGCCCGCTCCCCCCATGACGGGTCCGAATCCCCCGACCCGCCGGAGCACCGGCGTGCAATGGTCGAGCGACTCGAGACCCACCCCACGGTTTTTTATCGAGGTTTTCCTTCCTCTAGGCCGGCGGGAGGAGTAGAAACTCCCTCCTAACGGTCCCGGCCGACCGGGCAATTGAAGTCAGGGCCGCCAACCCCTACCGGCGATTGGGACCGGCCCGAAGGCCAGTCCCTAAGGGAGTCGCCGGGCTCCCGTTCTTCCCGCCTCTCCGGACATGGTCCGGTGGCAGGAAGAGTGGAATCTTGGACTCCGCACCTCACCAACAGGCCACCGCGGTGACTTCTGTGAACAGAAGTCTCCGGTCATGGCTCGTCGGATCCGAACGGGGAGCCCCCTCGCCACGCCAAGGCGTTCCACCACGAGGGAGAGGTTGATGGAGCTGTCCGACACGGGGTTAGGGTGTCAGTGCGACAAGCGAGAAATTAAGTCCTGGCCCATACAGGAGTCTAAGGAGATAGACAGGCTAGGTCGGCGGCGCTGTGCGACGAACTGCGCGAGAGTTAGGGTGACACGCGAATACTTAGCGCCTGACGGACCGGCGAGGTCTCGCGAGAAACCAGGATAGGTCTGCGACGCGACCTGGTAACGCAGAGGCAAATCCCGGAGACGGTCCGCAATTCAGCTTCCCGGACATCATTCCCGAGGAAGGACTAGCCCTGACACACCAGGGGAATCTAGGACACCGCCAGGGTAGGTGACGAAATCCGGCCACCCGGACCAAAGATACGGCGACGTCCCGCGATCTCCCGACCCAGACGTCATCTCCTGGGAATAGGCGCGGAAATAGGTTTGGTCGACCACCAGAAGTGGTCAGAGTAGGTCGGCGTCATTGGCGTCCGGAGTGCGATGCACCCGGACATCGTCCACAGAAAGAACGTACGGAATCGCGTAAATTAGGGATAATTAGAACGTGCGCATAGGTCGGCGGACAAAAAACGCCGAAGGTGAAAAACCGGTGCACGAGCACCAGGGCGGCGAAGCCTCTAGAACGCGATAACAGCGGAAATTTCCATGGAAAACATCTGGAACGCCCGAACGCGTAAACACGCGTAGAAGGGGAAAAAAGAAAGTCGTTCAACATCTGGCACTACGGCGCAATAGGCGACGGAGTGGGGATGCGACGAGAAATGGGGAGCCCAAGAGAGCCCCACGGCTCGAGGCAGTCTCTCGTGGATCGTCTCAAAAGTAACACATACAACTCATATCTCTCACGTTGTCGCGATAACTTCCGCAATTGTGATCCGATTTCGAAATAAATTATACCGAGACATCTTTAACAAACGGAAACGCCCGCAGAACGCGTTATTGTTCGCAATACAAACGCGAACGGTATTGTATACCGCCAAGAACTTGTGCGTCGTGACTTAGCGATACGTGCGACCACCATCTTGTGTAACTTGAAGATTTGTGAACAACCATCACTGTAAACAAAGAAGCTTGAATAAATTAATTAATCAGATGTCAAAGGATTTCTGGAATTATCACATTTACTTACCTTTTACTTACCTGGTCCATCGGTGTCGGTCCATCGAAGTCCCTTGTTGATCCTGGTCGGCGGTGGCAGCGGTGATCCAGAGTGTCGGCGACGGCGATGATCCATCTATGGCGGGAACCTGAAAGAAAGGAAAAATTAGTTAGATTGATATTCCAAGGAATCATAGTACTCACCTTCTCGGTTATTCAAGGTCAAACCGAGTGGCGACCGTTGATTATAAAGACATCCAGTGCGAATCGTACCTTCCTGTAGTGCCGTTTGGTTACAGTGTATAGTGTGCGAGGAGCGTGCTTACCTTCGATTGGCACATCAGACGTGAAAGAATCTGCGGGTTTCTACGTCAAACGCAACGGAGAACCCAAGGTGGGAGATACCTCAATGCCTCGGCGGGGTTAAAATCTTCGTGATCTAAAACAAAATGGCGATCGTGACAGGATACGTAAACGTGTCTGATTGAAGGATAAGGGCCAAAGCACATGACATGGCGTAGCGATCTACGACAATCGTAGTCGTGGACGTAAGTAACGCACAAGCTTTGGCGTAGTGCGTTATGTCGTATGGCGAGTGATGGCGAGGTACGAGCAAGCTGCCAAAACCAAAGGTGAGTACTATCCTGATAATTTCTAAATAAATTAAAAATAATCGTCAAATTTAGATGTTAAAAGTAAAATTTTTACTAATTAGGCTGTAACAACCTAATTATGCTGTAATGATCTATTTTTGTGCTTATATGTTAAATGACGAACAATGGTAATTTTAGGTTAACAGCAATTTTTCTTTATATAAAAATGCTTTAAAAAACGCTTTTTTTTTTCGCTTGCTCCTTGCTAATTTATGAATTTTTTTTAGATTATTGTTTAAATAAAATTGTACATGGTAAATGGTAATTTTTAGGTTAGCGGCATTTACGGATCAACGCCCGATGTACTGACGATACTCGACGTCGCGCTGCTACCCTTACCAGAATCGTTATTGCCTATACGCGCGCTGGAAGAACGATACACCATTGCAGCACGCCGCATTGCTGCGGAAACGTGCGGATGCTCAAAAGAGAAAGAGAGGGAGACGAAGAGGCGAAAAGGAAGAGAAAAAAGGAAAATTACGCTCGGCGAAGCGCTAAGCGCTAAGAGTTCTTCGCCTTCGTTGCGGCTCCTCTCATCTCACGTGCCGCGGTTCGTCAGAGTGACTTTGATCGAACTCCGATTAGCTTGATCAACGATGTAGTTCGACCGTCGCGTTAAGCTAGAAATTTTCCAGTGAGCAATTCTCGACGATACGATTCGTCGTCCTTGATCTATAATCTTCCTTTCCACGTGTCATACGGCGGGGGATTAATTAGTCTATCTGTGTTAATGAGGTAGTACAAGTATTGCTTGGTAAGCTTAATGACTGGATTAAGTTGATCGGAGTTTGCTCACCCTCGATCCCTATGGGTGAGAAAAGTAATGTCGTCGATCGCGAAAATAAAGGAAATGTTATTGCAAAAATCAAGAATAATTCTGCATAAAGATATCTGCTCTCTAATATTGTTTGAAGATGTGTTGTGTGATGTATAACATTGTTATGACTATAACTTCATTGATTATAACTTGCTCTTTTGTTGTAGATATATAAACTGCATAAGTTTAGAGTTACAAAACTGGTCGATTAAAATAATTACATTCTAAGGATGTATGATTATTTATTTATGGCAAAGTTTACGTTAGTAAGAAATAATTTTATTTTTACGATGCGTATTACAATAATAATCTTGTTTTTTACAGATCGAATTGAACATAGATAAGTTATTTATGTTTACACTTAAGTTTAATTATCTGCATGTACACCTCTACGGATAAAATCGTACTGCCACGCCAATTCTCCAGTTGGAGAGACAAAGTATTCGCATAATGTGTTTCGTTGAAACACCCAAATGTCTTCAAAGTACTACTGGGAAGATTAATAGTTTTTTTCGGTAGATTTAACTGCTCATTATTTAAATTTAATCTTATCTGAGAATCACTAAAAATTCCCCCATCGCTGTTTCCTACAATAAATCAAATACATATTTTATTTTTAACGTATTTAGTTATAATAAAGTATAAATAATTATATTTTTGTAAGGCTTACCTCCATAAGCCCGTATATCAACTAAGGTAAATCTGTATAAATGATCTGCCACTGCCATTAAAACGATACTATAATATTTTTTATAATTGTAAAATAAAGTCCCAGAATTTGGAGGACACTTTAGCCTTATGTGTTTTTCATCTACCGAGCCAACGCAATTAGGAAGATTCCACCTATTCCAATAACCGTCTGCACATTTTTTCCAGTCTTCCTCAACAGGAAAAGCAAGATATATCGGTTGTAATACTTTAATCAATACTAGACCAACTTCCTTTATTATATTTCTAACAGTGGATTCACCGACTCGAAATGCCATCGCTATCGATAATGGCAAATCACCTGTAGCAAGATACCTACAAAAATACATTAAATTTATATTGTGTACATAACAAATTATTCTCTTTTAAGACAAAAGTGCAATATCAAATATTATTTTAAGATCGTATACATTGAAATTATTACCTGAGAGCTATTATGAGTCTATGTTCTGGAACAAGAGCACGTTTACTGGTTTTCCTTAAATGTGGTGCTATTAATTCCAGAAGCTTCATAAAGTGTTCAAGTGTCATTCTGGTATAGCGGTAAAACATTTTACATTTTTTAATTCTTGAAATAAATTTTTATAATCCCCATGTCGTGCTCTAATTTGATTTATAGGTCTAGTATGCCATCGCCTATCTTTTAGCAGCCATCTTTTTTGTTTCTTTTTACGCATTAGCAAATTATATGTACACATCCAATTAAGTACTAATAATAAGAAATAGTTTTTATTTTTCATCTTGTTTTTCACTTCTAAAAGCACAAAAAGATATCACTTAATTTATTTATAGAAATTATCAGAATATGTACTCACCGTAGCCCAGGTAGCCAGTCGTCCCGGGGATAGGAGTCAAAGACAGGTCCTGGCATCCAATACGATGACCATGTTACAATTTTCCTTTGCAAAGATGATTATAATGCAGAAGGCACACATTCTATACGTACTTATCAGGTTGTCATACAACTGGATCTGTATAAGAAAATAATCGAATAATACACCCGGTGAGGTGTGCGTAAGCTTGCTTATTGACCGGCCGACTAGCTTGATCGTTTCCTTGCTTACGTGCTTCATAATCGACTTGATCTTCTTTTGAGCATCCGCACGTTTCCGCAGCAATGAGGCGTGCTGCAATGGTGTATCGTTCTTCCAGCGCGCGTATAGGCAATAACGATTCTGGTAAGGGTAGCAGCGCGACGTCGAGTATTGTCAGTACATCGGGCGTTGATCCGTAAATGCCGCTAACCTAAAAATTACCATTTACCATGTACAATTTTATTTAAACAATAATCTAAAAAAAATTCATAAATTAGCAAGGAGCAAGCGAAGAAAAAAAGCGTTCTTTAAAGCATTCTTATATAAAGAAAAATTGCTGTTAACCTAAAATTACCATTGTTCGTCATTTAACATATAAGCACAAAAATAGATCATTACAGCATAATTAGGTTGTTACAACCTAATTAGTAAAAATTTTACTTTTAACAATTAAATTTGACGATTACTTTTAATTTATTTAGAAATTATCAGGATAGTACTCACCTTTGGTTTTAGCAGCTTGCTCGTACCTCGCCATCACTCGCCATACGACATAACGCACTACGCCAAAGCTTGTGCGTTACTTACGTCCACGACTACGATTGTCGTAGATCGCTACGCCATGTCATGTGCTTTGGCCCTAAGTGATCACGGGTCTTGTAAAAGATTCGAAAAGCAGCGTTGGGTAACCTAACTCCTAACATGCGAAAAGTGAAAGCACCTAATGTGCGAAAATAAAAGTCAAATGCACCTAACGTGCAAAAATTGAAGTCATAGCACTGCACGTGCGAGGATTGACGACATAGCACCTAACGTGCGAAAATTTAAGTGAAAACGACCTAACGTGCGAGAATTGAAGTCATAGCACCTAACGGGTCAAAACTTTCATGCAACATACCTAACTGGTGTGAATCAAAGTGATCATACCTAACGGAAAGGATTAAAAGTGACAGTGATCGTGCGAACGCGACACGTCACAGCTAAGCGAGCAACGAGTGCAACGAGGCCAAGTGACAGCAAGTGTAACCGCGCCGCAACAACGTGCGTGAAGCGTGTGAAATTGTGCGGCGACAAACTGCCGAGGCGATATACAGAATCGCACGGAAAGCGTACGAGCGTGAAGCACGAGAAGAGTCCGAAGAGCAATCAGAGCACAAGTGCCGCGATACTTATAAAATTTTCCACACTCGGGCGTGAACTGAGATACCGCCCTGACACGTCATAACAAGGTGCGACAACAAACGCGAGGCCGTAACGTAGAATACGAACGCGGCCTAAACCAACGCGTTGCGACACCGTACGGACGCGATCAGGCGACATCAAATCCGCGAGAAGTGCCATAACCTACGGCACCATAGGGCCGAAAAGGGGAGATACACGAAAAACACTCGTATGGCGACGCTACGAACGCCGTCAGAAGTGAAAACAAGGTCCAGAGGACTGGCAGAAGAAAACAACGACAACGTCGGCGACAAGATCAACGACAACGTCAACCATGAAGACAACATAGAAGACCCACAGGAGGGCAACCAACAACCACCGCGGGATATCAACATCACCGTCGGGGAACAAAGTGAGGCAATTAACCTCAGTGCGGAGAAAACATAGAACAACCACCGGGGAAAATCGTCATTCCAGCCGGGGAACAGAACGAAGCGATAGGTATCGCAAATTCAAGCGGCGAGGCGCCAACGAGACCGACCTCGGGCGCTGTGACAAAGTGCGAGAAGTCACGCAAGGTCGTAACGTGAAACATACGCACGGTCTACACCAAGCGTTGCACAATTGTACGGGCGTCCGTAGGCGACATCGGGTCCCGCATAGAGCATTAAAACCTCGACAATATGGGGTCAAAGGTAAGACAAGGGAGAGGAAGAACATCCCAAAGGAGAAGGATAAAGTTGAAAGGAACAACGACAAGCGAAAACCGTCATGACGGCGGAGAGTTCGCGGCAGGCACGACACAGAGTAGAAAGTTCCGAGAGAAGTGGGCTGACCTGTTCGAAGACGAAGAGGACTCCGAAGACGAGCTATGGTTCGTCCCCGATGAGCGCGAACCGGAAAGAAAGACCATGAGCAAGGGATATGCATAGGACGACGTAATGCAAAGGAAAGTAGCGGCCCCCAGAAGACAGCTCACTAAGATGCGGAGCCTGAACGACAGGCCGACCGACAAACTCGACAACGACGAGGACAAAGTGACGAACCGCAGCATCGAAACAACAGAAAGGAAGCCGACAGATCGAGAACTAAGCCTGATGCGGCGAGTGCAGTGCCTGAAGGCACAGCTGGCGGAAATACAAAGGAACATGGGGCCAACAGAGATCAGTGACCACAAAACGAGTCCCGCGGACATCGCGGAGAAAAGTGCCCAAATGAATGAGAGCGACAAAGAGAATCGAGCAGTCACGCGCGAGGCCGAAACGGGAACCAGCGAAGATCAGCTAGAGGAGGCAGTGAGCGAGGGAGGAGACGAAATCACCAAAACAAGCGAAGAGGACATATAGTATGTAAAAACGCCGATGGAAGAACTCAGACGCAGCAAATATATGGGGAGGACCGTCCCTGGGACGGGATGGCAGACAACGGCGATTAATCGTGACTCGTGTGGAAGTGTGAGAAACCACGGCGAAGGGATCGAACCCGTACTAACAGCGCAGTTCGAAGCGAAAGGAGCCTTCTCAAACAAAGGACTCACTATCAGGGACAAAGCGCAGATGATAGGCAGGTATGAGAGGAAAATGTTCGCTCGTGGGGATTACGGCGTGGACAGGGCAACACTGAAAGTAGGATTGGGGACGAAGCTCCATCTCCGATGCCTGATTACAATAAACTGTGACCCACCTGTTAAGTTTGAATCTCGCGCTTTCCCTAGTCACTATAGATAGAGCCGGCCCGGCAAGCGTGAGAGGTCGTCGGCTAATCTCTCATGTGTTATATACACATGGTTCTTCTTCGCTCGCGCTGCTGGAATGTTCTACTCTCTCGATGTAACTGTCACGAGTAGGAGAATAAAGGCACTTTTGTTCAAATCTTAAGACTGACTTGGATTGATTTATTCAACAGGTTATGGGCCCAGGTTGCTCGCATTGTGCATAAAGTTAATCTCGCGGACGTAAAATTGCGAGGAGTAGAGATAACTGGATAACCTGTATAACCTCGAAGTACGTACAAGCGCATCAAGTTTCGCGTGGTACGTGACGATCGTACAAGTCACCAAAATGTCGGACAAGATCGACGTGGCATCCGTCGGAAAGTTTGATGGCAGAAACTATCACCAATGGAAGTTCCAGTTGTGCTGTGCCTTACGCGCAAAAGGCCTCTTCGAGATTGCTAAAGGGATAGAAGTAAAGCCGCCGGTCGGAGACGTGCAGAAGAAATGGATCATGGACGATGCGTATGCCATGTTCCTGCTAACATCGGCGATGGACTACTCCCAGATCACCCTTCTCGAGAATTGTCAGTCGTCCAAGCAGATATTAGATAAGTTAGACGCGATTTACGAACAGAAATCGGACATGAATAAAATGATAGCGCACGAAAGGTTTTCTCAGTATAAAATGGAGGTTAATGACTCGATAGCGCAGCATATCGCGAAGGTAGAAAATCTCGCACGACAGATTAAAGATACGGACGAAAATTTAAGTGATATAGCGATAATGACTAAAATATTAGGTAGTTTGCCTCCTAGATTTAGAAGCTTCCGCCAAGCGTGGCTAAAAATTGTATGTAATATGGAAATAGACAACATAAGAAATATTGAACTGTACGAAATAGATTCTGACCGTGATTCTGACAATGATGAGGATGAGAATGATGTACGTGTTCCAAAAAGATACATTAGAGATTGGCTAAATCCGTTTGAGTTTTACAGCAATCGAGAGTTCAAAAGACGTTTCAGATTTAACAAAGATTCTATACTTTATGGAATTCAACCTAAAATTGAAGAAGGATTTTTATACCTTAGTAACCGTGGTCTTCCTATACCTCCGATATTTCAATTATTAATATGTCTACGGTTCTATGCCACAAGCAGTTTTTAGGTTAAAAGATGAAATATATTATGATTATATACAGGGTGTCCGAAAAATCGCCTACTCCACTTCGAGAGGTGATTCGAGACCCAAAAACAAGCAAAAAAGTTCATACAAACATAGGTCCGGAAATGAGCCGTTTTCGAGTTATAGCCACTTTTATGTTCAAAAATCGTAATTTAGAATCCGCTTGACATCCCTCTTTCTTAATTATTTCTTAAATTAAAAAATTTTTTTTTAAATATCAGCTAATTCATTAAAACTTAAACGATTCATTGATGTATAATACCTACAAAATTAATAAATTTTATAGAACATATACAGGGTGTCCGAAAAATTGCTTACTCCACTTCGGGAGGTGATTCGGGACCCAAAAACAAGCAAAAAAGTTCATACAAACATAGGTCCGGAAATGAGCCGTTTCCGAGTTATATCCACTTTTATGTTCAAAAATCGTAATTTAGAATCCGCTTGGCATTCCTCTTTCTTAATTATTTCTTAAATTAAAAATTTTTAATTTTTTTAATATTTTTAATTTTTTTAATTTTAATTTTTTTTTTAATTTTTCAATATTTGTAAATACGATTACATTATTTTTAAAAGAAATCAGTTGTTTTCACAGCTATTTGAAATCAGTTGTTTTCACGGCTATTCAAAATCAGTTGTTTTCACGGATACTTGAAATCAGTTGTTTTCACGCCTATTCAAAATCAGTAAGTAAATCACGGCTTTTCAATAAGTTTCAAATTATTATTTAACAACACACCTTACTTTTAGGTTGTATCTAATCTTTCCGTATTCATCAATGGATCGTTTAAGTTTTAATGAATTAGCTGATATTTAAAAATAAAAATTTTTAATTTAAGAAATAATTAAGTAAGAGGGATGTCAAGCGGATTCTAAATTACGATTTTTGAACATAAAAGTGGCTATAACTCGGAAACGGCTCATTTCCGGACCTATGTTTGTATGAACTTTTTTGCTTGTTTTTGGGTCCCGAATCACCTCCCGAAGTGGAGTAGGCGATTTTTTGGACACTCTGTATATAACAAGATGTTTAATAATTATATGTCATAATTATTTCTGAAAATTAAATAACAATTATTTATAAAAATATTGTACAGATAAAACATTTTAATATGTGTGCAGCAAGTACTTGGAGACACTATAATCGTTTCACAGCCAACTGTATCAAGAGTAGTATTCCGAGTGTCTGTACTTCTAGCAAGGCTTTTCAAGCAATTTATAAAGATGCCTGTCACACCAGATGCTACAAGAGAAAATCATAAGCTTTTTAGAGATATAGGACGTCGCAATGGAGGCATTGATTTACCCGGCATTGATGGAGCGATTGACTGCACACAAGTGCGTTTAGTCCATACCAGGTTCCAGAACATTGACGAAGTTTATAAAAATCGAAAAGGATACTTTTCATTGAATGTACAGGTAAGTAACTACATATATGTAAATATAAAATTTTAATGTAATAGCATAGTTTGAATTTTAATTGCATAGCATAATTTTAATAAACAAAAATTGTTGATTTTTAAACAGTAAAACATGTAGAACATTAAAAATTATTAGTTTTATATGTACATACGCAGGCTGTTGTTGGACCCAGAACAGAATTTTTAGACATTGTCCCAGAATGGTCTGGAAGCCAACACACGATAGTAAAATTTTCCAAAATTCTAGATTATATATGACATACACTCAAGGTCAATTATCAGGCGTTTTAGTAGGAGATGCTGGATATCCCTGTCTACCATTCCTTTTAACTCCTCTTTCGAATCCACAGACAGATGAAGAAAGCACGTTAGTATATTGTGTCTTTACGTTTATGTTATATTCATCCATTGTCCATAAAAACCCAACAACGAATAATATATTTTTTATTACAGTTAGAATATATTTCATAGGAGAACACGACGACGTGTCGAAAGGACCGTTGGAATATGGAAGCGCAGATTTCCGTGTTTGTCTAGAGGATTAAGCAACAACGTAATATGTTCAACCACACGTGTAGTTGCTTGTGCTGTGCTACATAATCTTTCCGGTAATTCTTCAGAATAGGGCCTTTTCCGAATTTTGATATTTTCTTGCGGTTTTCTTGGTAAAAACCTTTGTTGTGACTCTGACAGTGATAATCAATCGGGGGAGCCCGAAAAATATGCACCTTACCTATTTTTTTTACCTATTTTTACTTTATTTTTGATAAATGTCTAGATTAAGGGCGCATACACTTTCCACGCAAACCGAGGTTCACCGGCCCGAAAGCAGGGGGGTGTGTGCGTGAACCTCGGTTCGCGTGAAAAGTGTATGCGTGAACTATTTCGGGGCTACCGCACCTCCCCCGAAAGCACGGGAGGGGTGTGCGTGAACCTCGGTTCGCGTGAAAAGTGTATGCGTGAACTATTTCGGGACTACCGCATCTCCCCCGAAAGCACGGGGGGGGGGGGTGTGCGTGAACCTCGGTTCGCGTGGAAAGTGTATGCGTGAACTTTTCATGCGTGGAAAGTTAATATGCAAGATGCCACATGGGTTAGATGACGCGCTTTAAACAGTTAAATACTTTTGAAGCGCGTCATCTAACCTACGTATTTTCCAAACTTTTTTTGTTAATAACTTTTTAACGAATAACGAGCGACGGCTAAAACCTTTTGAAGGTCACTCGGGGTCATGACCTTGACAACATATATCAAGGTCATTGAAATCGGTAAGGTCGCCCTTAATCTAGACATTTATCAAAAATAAAGTAAAAATAGGTAAAAAAAAATAGGTAGGGTGCATATTTTTCGGGCTCCCCCGATTGATTATCACTGTCGGAGTCACAACAAAGGTTTTTACCAAGAAAACCGCAAGAAGATATCAAAATTCAGAAAAGGCCCTATTCTGAAGATTTACCATTTATTATATAGGGGGAGTCCGGGAGACTTGACCATAGAGGATAGTTGAAACACTTCAAATATCGTTCAAATTTTGAACAAAAACACGTTTGTCTCACTCACAGTCGAAACGCACTACCAAGCGTTATATTGTCACGTGCTCGGATTGAGCTCTTTGTTCAAAATTTAAACGACATATTTGAAGTGGTTCAACTCTCCTCTATGGTCAAGTCTCCCGGACTCCCCCTACATGATGTAATGAATATAAAAAACAGTTAACCAAAACAATTTTTTGTTCTATTTTAAACTTTATTGATACAATATCAATGTAATTTTTTTCAATAAACTTTTATAACATACTATTTTAATATCTTTTAAAAAGGAACATAAATCATTAATCTTTTTACTTTAATATCACTTTTTACCTTGTTATATAATAATACTACTTGTAAAAAATAATCGGTAAATCTGAAGGAGAGCTCCCTCCTCACCGATTTCGCTGAATTTAGGCTTAATCGACGCGTTTTTGCACAAAACGAACGAATCTGGCAGAAAAAAGCCCCGCTCTGCCCCGCGAAGCGAGATATTAACTGTTAAAGTTGACGACTATCAGGTTATGAGACCTGTCATACCGACGCGATGTAGCGACTAGTAGCGACCACGAACATGCCCTGCGGCCACATGCGCATGCTCCGTAGCCGCACGCGCATGCAAAAGATGGTCACGTGACAACTGTCTGCTTGGTAAGTAACACAATTTCAATTATTTCAAATGTTAATTTTCTTTTGTTTTAATCTTACGAGTCTAACTGTCAACATAATGCGACTGCACGAGTTTCTCGCAGTAACTCATAACAAAGAAAATTTAATTACTTATTTAATCGAGCATCATTTAATTGCTAAAGAAATACAGTGTCCAAAATGTGGTAATAAATTAATAATTGATACAAGTAAGCTCAGATTTTGATGCCGAAAAACATATTACGAAAAAAATTCCAGCAAAAAAAGATGTAAAAACCAATGTATGTTTCAAACAAGTGCAAAATGTGATACGTGGTTTTACAAAGCAAAATTAAGTTTGGAAACAGTATGCCGACTAACAGCATATTTTATTATGTTACGGCCTCCACGACATCAATTTTTGTGCACTGAGCTACAACTTTCCGATCATTCGGTTATTGATTGGGTTTCTTTTTGCCGAGAAGTAAGTATAATTTGATACATTTAATACATTAAATATAAATATGTTAAATGTATATTTAGTAAATTTATTTAAAAATGATATAGGTTTGCATATACTGGGCCAAAAAAAATTTGACCAAACTTGGAGGGCCTGGTAAAATTGTTGAAATTGACGAGGCCAAAAGTAAATATTTATGTGTACTTTTCATATACCAACTATTCTCTGCTTTAACAAATTATTTATGTTTCGTTAACTTAAACGCTTAATATTTGTAACAGAAATAATTTGTTAAAGCAGAGAATAGTTGGTATATGAAAAGTACATGTAAATATAAACTTTTTATATACCAACAATTCTCTGCTTTAACAATTTTATTTCTGTTTCGTTAACTTCAACGCTTAATATCTGTAACAGAAATAATTTGTGTTCCAAAATATTCTCTGTTGTAATCAAAACCACAAACTTGAAAACAATAAATTAAATTTTATTATTTATTAATTGGATTAAAGTTGAGATCTAACATTTCCTTAAAATAAACGTGATAACTGTATACACGGCTGCGTCGAATATGTCCGAATTGCTACAAATTATAAAAAACATAATTAATACTTATTTGATATATATATCAATTGAAATTAAAACAATTACCTCGTGATTTAAATAGCTAAATCTATCCTTAATATTGCGCTTCCTTTCCGCTGTATACGCATTTTTCAACGTAAAAGTTAATATATCGTGCAACAAATCTTCGGATACTGCATTTAGATATGAAAAATTGACAAGGATCATTCTATTGTGATCTTTTAGATTTTTATCCCAAAACATTTTTCGGATGAATTTGGGCCATGTTTTTGCATCGCCAACAACATCCTGAACCAGTAGCCACGGATTACTATATAATTGCTTTACTGAATATGGCATTATAAATATTTTGGAATTGCACAGAACAATATATAATATGTCATTGAGGTTGAGCGCTCAAGTACGTGACCACGGGACATGCGCGCATGTGGTCGCGGAGCATGTCCGTAGTCGCTACATCGCGTCGGTATGACAGGTCTCATAACCTGATAGTCGTCAACTTTAACAGTTAATATCTCGCTTCGCGGGACAGAGCGGGGCTTTTTTCTGCCAGATTCGTTCGTTTTGTGCAAAAACGCGTCGATTAAGCCTAAATTCAGCGAAATCGGAGAGGAGGGAGCTCTCCTTCAGATTTACCTAATAATCTTTTCATTTTATGACACTTATAAAAAAATAATCTCTTATTATTTCTAGTGACTCACTTATTTAAAAAAATAATCTGTTATCATTTTTCGTGACTAACACTTATAAACAAAAATAATCTGTCATTTTCAGTGACTAGCACTTTTAAACAAAAAAAAGAACAAAATAATCTTTTATCATTTGTAGTGATTAACACTTCTAAAAAAATATCATTCATTTTTAACAACTTATACTATAAAATACTTATAAAATAAAATACTTTAAATTTTTCTGATTTTAAGGAATTTTAGTCTATGCTCTTGAAGAAGCATATTTCTCTTTTTCTTTTCGCAGCTGTAACTCAGCTAGTTCAGCCTTTGCAGTAACTGTTCTAATTTCTAGAGCATGTATTTTATTATTAAAATCTTCTTTCAATACAGACATTTTTTTCTCGTGAGCTTTCTGTATTTCTGCCACTTCTTTTTTTTGTTCTATGATTTGTTTTATTCTTTCGATCTTTACAGTACTTTCATTGTTAAGAGAAGTTTCAGTAATATTTGTCTCTACTTTGGTCATTTTTGTATTTCGTTTACAAACAGTATCCAAACCCTTTTTTCTCTTCAAAACACCCGCTGTAAATATAACAGTATTACATTAGTTGATCAGCAAAGAAATCAGTAAGAATCACATATCTATGTAATTATACAGGGTGCCCCTGAATTCTTGGTACTTTTTTCATATTTAGATAGAGCGAGCCAAACTGAGTCGAAAAGTCATGTACCATTTTGCAATTTTCGCAATAGTTGACGAGTTATTAATGATTAAAAATCGCCGTATTAGCCCGCCCTCCGCCAAATCCAAGCGCGCGGCGAGATGCGGCCGCCCCGCGGTCGGCGCGCGGGCAGTTGTTTACTACAAGCGGCGATGATTACGCACGAGCGGCGCGTAACGCCGGGCCCCTGTCCTAAGCGATGATAGTTTCTCTCCTTTTTTTTAAATAGAAATAAAATTTTCTAACAACATAGAACATTTTTTTGTGCGTACGTATGTACATACGTGTGTACATGCATACAGAAAAATATCAATTGTGCTGCTTAAAAAAGCGATTACTCAATTTACTTTTTTTTTTTTTTTTTTTTAGTAAGTAACGGTTGTCTTTAAGAAAGAATATTTTCTTGATAATAGTCTTAAAATGTACAAATTTTAGAAAGAGTCTTTATCATGTGCTATGTACTCGAAAGAAGAATTTATACTCCTTCAAAGAACATAATAAAATTTTATCAAAGAAAAGTCAAAATAATAAATAAAGTAATATGAGGACCCTCGAGATTAAAATAGGAGAAGGCTATGACGGTCAGACGCAGATCACAGTGCGTAATATCAGAAATAAGTGATTTATTCGTCGTTTTGATACATGTTTTTAGCTGTTTTTAGCTGTTTCATAGCTGTTTTTAGCTGTTTGATAGCTGTTTGATAGCGGTTCAATAGCTGTTTTTAGCTGTTTCATAGCTGTTTTTAGCTGTTTGATAGCTGTTTGATAGCGGTTCAATAGCTGTTTTTAGCTGTTTCAAAGCTGTTTTTAGCTGTTTGATAGCTGTTTGATAGCGGTTCAATAGCTGTTTTTAGCTGTTTTATAGCGGTTCAATAGCAGTTTTACAGATCAAATCACCAAAAGTCAATGGCGCGTTTTCGAGAACATACGTGTCTCGCGGTGACTTCATTGCACACGTGCAAAACTGCACATCGCAGATTTTTCGGAAGGCGCAATTGTATGGATGCTGAGATGAAATTAGATATGATAAGCAAACGATGTGACAATAGTGAGATGTAGAAGGATGAATTTGAAGGTACGCTCAGTAGTCGAGGACTAGAAGTAAGAGTCGGGTTGGCATGCTTGATAGTGTTCGGACGTGTTTGTCTTGTCGAAAAATTTCAAGTGTCGCGACTGTTTGTACTGTCTGCACTGTGTGATTTTAACAGTAGTACCGTGTATTGCGCCTTTTGAGGCATACAACGTTCTGCAAAATGGATTTCGAAGAATTGCAGTTTGATGGACATGAAATGGAAGTTGAAGCAAACGTTGAAGAAATGGAAGTGAATGACGAGGAAGAAATGGAAGTTGATGATGAAGCATTATTGTCGGACGATTTGTGTTATGATAGTGAAATGGCTGATGAGGATATTCCGGACGAAATTTTCAGAGTGTTGAATCAAGCAGAAGTGAATATGTTACACCCTCTGACAAAGATGTGTTGCATATACTCTTATTTTACTCCAGGACATATGAAGTTTTGTGCGTCATGCATTGTCAGAATACACGGATTGTTCTCGATGTTATACGCTGTTCGCAGACATGACACATGTCCGTATATCCTCATAGATGGTCTCTTTTGTTCATCTTGTGGAGACCCATTATATCTGATTTCACCGTGTAATCTGTGTCCTATGTGTGTTTTTGTGTAAATAGCCTGTGTAAATAGCTTGCAGTATTTTAGTGTATACATATTATTGTGTAAATTAAGAGACAATGGCCTGAATTCTGAAGGTGACTGACTCAAGAGTTAAGGATTTCTGGTTCAAATCCTGCGGTGGTAAGCAAATTTTTTATGTATAATATAAATTTATTTAAACGCGATCGTGAGCGAGAACGCGAACGGGAGCGAGAGAGACCGCGCGAACGAGAAGACGCGCGCAACCGGGGGACGGGGGAAACATCTACGAGGGAGAGATAACGCGAGCGTGTCGTGTGACGTCACGCGGACTCCGCGGCGCGGTAAAAACGTGGGTCCCCTCACCCCGCGGCGCCGGAAAACGCGGTTCCCTTCTCGCCCCGCGACGCCGGAAAACGCGGTTCCCTTTTCTCCCTCCCCCCGCGGCGCCCAAAACATGCGGTTCCCCCCCTCCCCTTCCCCCGCGACGCCCGAAAAACGCGGTTCCTTCTCCCCCCCTCCCCCGCGGCGCACGAAACATGCGGTTCCCCCTCCCCCCTCCCCCGCGGCGCCCGAAACACGCGGTTCCCCCCTTCCCCTCCCCCGCGGCGCCCGAAACACGCGGTTCCCTCCTTCCCCCTCTCCCGCGACGCCCGAAACATGCGGTTCCCCCCTCCCCCTTCCTCGCGGTCCCCCCGCCCGCGGTTTCCCTTGCCCGCGGTTCCCCCTCGACCTCATCCCCCCTCGCCCTCGGTATGTGGTCCAGAACCGGCCTAGCTTACCTACTGTTACGCCTTATATTTTCGAAAATATTCGTGCGTGCGTGCGTGCGTGCGTGCGTGCGTGCGTGCGTGCGTGTGTGTTGCTCCGCTGAGCCGCAGTGTACGTGTGCCGGGTTGAGGCGCGGTCGGATAGAGACGGACTCGCGGACAGGCGCGGAGGCGCGGTTGCCTGACGGGTTCGCGGGCAAGTACGGAGGCACGGTTGCCTTGCGGATTCGCGGGCAAGTACGGAGGCACGGTTGCCTTGCGGATTCGTGGGCAGGTAGGTCGGTCAGGAGCTCAGTCGGGAGCGCCCAACTGAGCGGCCCGTACACCGGGAGCGCCCGGCTTGAAGACGGGAGCGCCCGTCTTCCGTACGGCGGAGGGGGTCGGGAGCGCCCGACCCAGAGGCAGGAAAGGGCAGGTAATACTAACCGGGAGCACCCAGCTGGGGAGGCCCGTACCCTGGGAGCGCCCAGGTGAGAACGGGAGCACCCGTTCTCTGTACGGAGGAAGTCGTTGGGAGCGCCCAACGTGGTGAAGCGGTCTCGGAGAGAGGTGGTGTCGGGAACAGGAGTCGGACAGGACTGGTAACTCGAGTCGGCTTGAGTCCCCTATTTATACCCCGAGTGCGGGCGGTGGGGGTTGTCCCACCGCTGGGGCTGCCCTACCGCTCGGCCGCCGCCCCATCGCTCGGCCGCCCCACCGCTCGGGCACAAGAGCGCACGCTGAACATGTGCTTGGTGGCCGCCAGGGCCGTAGCGCTAGTGACGAATACGCGTATCGTCACACACTTTTATTATAGATACCTACCTGAAGGCCTCTCAGGCGTGCAAAAAGTATGTTAAAGATTCAAATTATGAATCCGATGCGGAATTAGGGCGGGGATTACGGAAAAAGAGAAAGCCAAAGATAAGCTCAGAATCAGACTCGGAATTTGATGACGCGAGGAAGAACAAAAGGACGATGAAACATAAGCTTGAAGAGAAAATACCTCCACCTCCTCAGGTGCTATTATCTGATTGCCAGGTCCGCTCGTCAAGTAAAGATTCACAAAATTATAATCCAAAATATGTGATATCTAAACAGTTCCCTAAAAAAAGACAAGATAATATTGTTTTCCAAAAGAATCGTGAGAACTCGTCCGCTTGTGAATCAACCAATGAAGAAAATAAAATCTCTATTGAGACAGCCTCTGATTCAGGTTAATCTGATAAAAATTCTGAATTTCTTCGGGAAATTAGAACAAATAAAAAATCTGAAGAAGCAGACATCTGACAGGAAGAAAACAATCCTGGATAAAAAGAATAGTTTCTCATACAATAAAGACGGAGAAAGCCAGAGAGAATGTTTTGAACCAAACAAGGAGCAGAATGAGTCTGCTTCACATGTGGCACCTCATTCAAATTCATATCATGATTTGCAAGAAAAGGAAAAGAAAAAAGTTCATAAGCTAACACCACAAAGCAAAGGAGGATTTTCAAAAGAGTTCGACGATGGCAAATAAATTAAAGTCTTTTATTAATACAAGTTGTATTAGCCCACCTGTCAAACAAGTTACTATGGAACATTCGTCAAGTTCTAGAGATTCTGTATCATGTCCTGACTCGCCTGATACTACGTCCAGCAAATCATCTGCATATGTACAAAAATACAATATTGAAAAAGAAAGAGAAGACAGATATAGTTCTCACACTTCTAAAGGTAAGTCCTTTTATTATTTCCTATATCCTTTTTCCACAAGAGTGTATTATTTCTATTAGTTTATTAATGTCATAATTTTCTTATTTTTTTAGACTCTACAAATACAGAATACGCTTCATCGAAAAAAAATTTTATTTTGGACAGCTCAGCACAATCTCTTTGCACAGGTGGATTTTTTATCTAATCCATTAAATTTTCCGACTTCCTCATTTCTTTACAATTAATTTCTGTTGTCTTTCTCCTCCAGAATTGACTTCAATAAAAACAGCCATCATAGAATGCAAGTGAGAGATCAGAAGAGTGAGCAGTAAACTTGATATATCTATCATGAATCAGGAAAATCTGTGCCGTTTCATTATTCCAGGAGAAAAAGTTATAAAGCGTCCTGGTAAAATGCCTCCATTGCCTATTAACACCTTTGAAGATTTGGATAGTGTTTGAAGTTGAAAGAGAGAGAGAGAGAGACAGATTGTGTTGTTCTTTTTTGCGGCCATCTGTGGCGGTTATAATACAATAGGTCGGGCCGCGCATTCTACGTAGTTCGTGGAAAAAGCGCGCGAGCGGCGCCGACAACGTTGCGTCCCAGGCGGCGAGGCACGTGTTTACCGCGCATGCTTGAGCATGTTGGGAGGGGCGCGCAGCCCGAGCGAGCGAGCATTCGTTACTCAGATCTCGTGCACGATACATCGTGCGTCGTAGCGTTGTTCGATATATAATTGCGTCATCCTTTGAGCATCGAGTCGTTAAGTTGTGATCTGCCTTTCCGTGTGCCGTAGTAAATTAATTACTTCTAATATCTCAATACTGCAATATACGGGAAACTACGATCGTCATCGAGAGGAATCCAGGGATATCCGTCCCAGCGAGTCATGCCGGCACGTGGAACGAAGGAAGGCAGCCATTTGCTGCAACGTCCGAGAGAGCCTTGTCGGCAGGAATCACGAGCCCTTTCGAAGTCTTGGATAAACGAGAGAGATAAGGATTGAGCCTTTTTAATATACTCATTGTGTGAACATCCTAGGTGATGTTATCGTCTATGAAAGGTAAACTGTTTAAATATACTCGAGTGGCAACGTTAGACTTTCGTCTACCGTTACAGAGAGGGAACGTTAGACCTTCGTCTACCGTTACGAGAGAGATAATCAATCCTCTCAGAGATCACGACAGCAAGTGAGAGGAAAACTTCCTCGCCTTTTGAAAAGATATTAAAGTTCATTTCGAGTCAAGTTTTAATACTGAGCTCAGTCTAAAGTAAAGTAAATAGTTAATCGTTCGGTTGCAACCATTTTTGTGACAAGTAAAAAACTTTATTTCTTCTTTGTGCGATTGTTTCTTTCTCATTGATTCGACAATATCTCTTATAGTTTATTACGTTAATTTGCGAACATTGTGTACTTTTATTTGTATTACATATGAAATGAGAATACGTTCATTGTGGATTATATTAATCGTTTCTTGCGTTGTGATAAAACTATCAAGTGACTAATTCCGTGCGTTACTATAAAAGTTACTTCTCAATGACTTGATAATTATTCTACTAAGTATTTTGCGAATTCTGACTGATCAAATATTTCATTTATACTAATGTGAATTAATATGTCAATCTAAAACCAAAGGCCTATGAATATGAGAAATTCTTACACTTTATTTTCTTTTACTGAATACATGATTTTGCTGAAAATGAGTTATTCGTTCGAGAACAAACTGTCTAGATATTGTAAATCGTAAAAGGCCAATTAAAATTAATTATTACGAATTCAAAGATTGATACATTATTTCAGTTACTATTTCAATTATGTTTGAAGTGAATTTTATATTCTGATTGAATTGCTTTACTAATTGAACAGTCCTTTCTTGATATTACGTGATCTGTTTTATTTTGACTACGTCAATAGAAATTATGAGCTTACATATTATTAATATTTCCTTGAGAATGAACCTGATTACATAACAAAGAAATTCATCAGTGAATGCAATTCTATTTTATCATAAATAAAAGGAAAGGACTGTACTATAATAATTATTGATTTGTTTCTTTTATGTGTTTTATACATTTATTGTATTTCTATTGTATTTTATATAATCTATGTAATAATTTGTTCACAAATACTGGGAAGGTTTTCGGGCAGTTTCCCTTCTCCTATGCAACAAATGTTGGTATTCTTTGTATAGTTCTGCCCAGGGTTGGGCACGTATTATACGTGAGATATTATACAATGTATTATACATGTTATTCTACAGTATAGTACGTTACTTAGTTTTATACGTATTATACATCAAGTGGCGCCATCTCTACATAACGTTGTGTACCTAGTTATCCGTAGATAACAGACGTTTACAGAAGTCGCATGAGACGCACAATGATATAGTTGTAGATGTAGAGCCGAACACCTCCAACCTCCACAGTGACACCCGAACCCGAAATAGCGAAAGATTCCAGAAAAGCGATTTATACGTGCGAAAAATGCAACAAGCAATTAAAACCAGAATACGAATTGCATATGAGAGTGGTGCAAACTCAAAAAGACTGTGATCCGATACTTTGGTCCGGAACTTATATTTATGATCCACTTATATTTATGTCTACATTGTCTACTTATATTTATAATCCCAAAAATCATAGGGTTTATTTCTTTATTACTATAGTCGATTGTGTTACATATCAGGGGATCGATCATGTATCTTTTCCCCTAGGACGGAACGTGAAAAGTGAAAAGTTTATCTCTTTCTATTCAATACCAATAGAAAGAAATAGTTACATGAAATTTTTCACTTTTCACGTTTCCGCTCTAGGGAAAAAGTTACATGATCGCTACCCAGTCGAGTGTAATGGATAATTTTTTTTTAATGAGATTCGATATTCCGGAATGTATGTTTATATTTGTAATCCCAAAAATCTTAGGGTCTTTTTTTTATTTGTAGAGTTGATTATATCAATCGAGCATGGATTTTTGTTTAACTTAATATTAATGCAATAATACCGTTTCTTTTAATTTTGTTTAATGAATACAAGACTTTTTGTTAATGTAGATTAAGACCATGTTATTAATAATACTAGATTCAGTATAATGCAAAGAAAATTTAAAATAAATATTTCTTGTTCTTATAATTTAGTGATGTTTATTACAAGCCTCTGTTACAAATCTTTGCATTATGAAATAAAAATAATACATTAAAAATTACATAAAAATACAGCAGTTTAAATTAAAAATAATTTGTATTTTGTAAAAGAAAAAAAAATACATTATTTTTATTCATCAAACATTGTGTAATTTTTCTCGGACTTCAGTTCATCCATTTTTAAAGAATAATATACATTCACTAATTTCTCAGATCTTTCAACGCTCAAACGATTTCGTAAGTTAGAATGTACGAAAGACCAATTAGAAAATAAACGTTCAATTTGGGCCGATGCTGCAGGTATTTTTAACAGTTTCCGCGCGAGTGATGACAGATGAGGATGTAGTGTTGCTGCAAGACCCCAGAATGTCTGTGCTGATTTTATCCCTTTCTTCTGCAAGGTTTGAAAGATACCTGCATTGTTTAGATAATTATCCAATCCTGATTGATCTTCAATATCTAACTGTTCTGTTATAAAATCTAGAGCCATTGTTCTTTCATTCTCTTGATGAAAAAATTGTTTACCCTGATACTGTGGGTGCATAAGGTTTGCAGCAAGAACAATTGGAGTTAAAACCTTTTTCAGACGAGCTTGGACCGTTTTTATAATGAAATCGTCATCCGTTGGAATATTTAGTTTTAGCCATTCCTCACAGGCATCTGCTATGCTTGCGTCAGATCGTTGACACCGATTTATGAGTTCACATATAGGATCGAAGAGTATAATGCAGTCTAGTAATTGAGTCTCAAACAAAGATTCGCTTAACAATTGTAAATTATGCGTAGCAATTGTAACCTTTTGTTCATCTACTAGAGTTCTCATTAAATGTAAATTTTTTAAGCAACATCTGAAAGCATCGCGATAACTGCACCACCTTGTTTGGCATGGCAACATAATTCTAGATCCCCCGCGATTTTTTAATTTTCTTTCTGCGCTTGCCGTTCTAAATTCTCGTAATAAATTACTAACAGATTGTGCGAAATCCATCGGCACGAGAGATTTCGCTAATAAATTGGCACTGTGACTATGGCAAGTAGAAATGCCAAATATTTACTTGCCGTCCCATGGCAATCATTGGCGACGCATTGTCAGAAACTACAGCATATATAGAGATTTTAAATTTTTCGTTTGCTAATTGTACAGTTTCGTTGACCATATCTTTTAACTGCTGAGACGTTTCCCTTAATTCAGTAAAATCCCAGGATTTAAGAAATATGCTTCTTTCATTAACATTGTGAATTATACACACAACATTTTTTGTGTTGGCTGCTGAATTTTTCCACCCATCGCATATGAGAACTCCTTCAGAACCTTGAGTTTGGATCCTTTCCTTTATTACATTCTGATGTACTTTATCCAGAATCATTTTAGAAAGGGATTTTCTTGTCGGTAGAAGATAACTTGAGTTTAGCAGCTGTAGAAATCTTTTAAATCGTGGAGATTCTACAACATTCATTGGTATGTTGCATCCAAAGAAAAATTCACCTAAGGCAAGGTCAATTTCTTCTTTGTTTATCTGAAATAATTATTAAAGTTCGCATTACTTCTACAAAACACCTTGTTTTTGGGAAAATACATGGGAATACAATGTTTAGTCCATGGCGCAAAAAACTTTTCTTTTTTTGTTGGCCTCTGTATTAACAAATGTGATTATATCTAAATATAATCTAAGTATAATATTTTATTTAACATACTGTCAATAAATATTCTCAAAAAATCATTTTTCTAATAATGAATAACGATTATTTACACAAGTATTTTTATTAGTAGAGGAGTTCATTTTTTGGAGGCTATATTCTGCATTCTGTAACATAAATATATTTTTTAGATAAATTAAGGCTATCCTATAATTATTTCTTTATTTTTCAATTATATATTTTTAAAACAATCTTTAATAAAACTTACCAGTCACTTTAACCTGAGTTTAACCTTTAACTGCAAACGGAGCAAACGGCGCAAATCTGGTAAACACAGATGTTTGGTTAAGTTGTTCATAGGGTATTATACATTTTATACGTTTTTAACGTATCTTACCGTACTATACGTTTTTAACGTATCTTACCGTAAAATACTGTAAAATGTAAAAAACCCTAGAAAATGCTCGGATGACCCAACCCTGTTCTGCCCACTCGAGTCATTTCAAATTACTTAAATTATTAAATGCAATCTCTCTCTCAATAACAGATTCTTTATTATTTGTTCCTTCCTCATCTAATTCTAGAGTTCAGGCTTGTGCGCGAGCTTGTGCAAACAGATAGGTTGGAGAAATTCCTAGCCAATAATAGTAACTTGACTGCGGCAGTGAGTACAATTTATTTTCATATAGTATTTCACATAAATGTATCCTTAAGCAAAGTATAGCTGTTTTATAGATAATTAATAAATATTTACATAGATGTCCTACTATATCACCATCTGTACTTCAATCTAAAGCCTGTATTGTTAATAAATAATCCTTTTATGCTAGAACAGATTTTATTCATCTTGAAAAGTATATTTGATAGATATTTATTTGATCAAGGCTTTCGGATATTGTTTGTGGTGTAAACTTCTTGCTATCAAGTTTCCTTAGTGTGACCTTCTGTATACTTATATTTATATTCTATACATTATCAATGAAATATTGTTGAATGATATACTATTTAAGGATGTATGGGTGACATCTTAAAGCATTACCAAAAATCTAAAAATTTCCTAGATTGTTCTATTATTACGTCTAAGTATCTGTGTAAAATTTCAGCACAATTCTCTTACTGGTTTAAAAGTTATTGTATTTAAGGATGTATTGGAGGTATTTCAAATATATTCAGAAAGTGCTGTAAATTGTTTCTAAATTAAATTAAAAATACTCTGTAAAATTTTGAAATTATTTAAGAGTTATTTAAGTTTAAAGTTGATAAAATTAACATTATCCCTTATAGAGAATCGACATTTTTGCTGTAAATATAAATATAAATAAAATATAAATAAACCATTAAGATATTTCTTGAACTTTTTTTATGTGTAAAACATACATCATTGATATTGTATTTTAAGTTTCAAAATTTTTTGCAACAACATTTTTTGAAGTGGTACGTGATACATTACTTTTAGTTTTTATATTTTTGTAAACCAACTTTTTTAAATATGATTTCAGTGTTCCTATCTTAGCAAGAATGTAGACAAAAAAAAGTGTGGAAAATTCAGTCAGAAGCATATTGGCGAAACTTGTAACTAATACTCTGGCATCAAAGTTCAGTCTACAAGGTCACGGAAACAAGAGACGCTTTGATACTTTGAAGGTAAAATTATTATCAAATTATAATTTCCGAGGAAAGTTAAGCAGGAAGGGGAATAAAAATATATTTCTTTGTAATATTTGAGAATAAGTGGAATGTATCTCTTAAGTTAATCTTTTTTTTAGAATTGAAATGAATTACTTGTCAATACAATTGTAACTTTTAGTAAAATCTTGTTTTTCACGGAAATTTATATACATTAACTTTAAGAGGGAGGGGGAGGGAGGGAGAGAGAGAGAAAGAGAGAGAGAGAGAGAGAGAGAGAGAGAGACTGTGGAAAGATTTAAGGACTGTAGGAATAGAGTGAGTTATATTCAATGCTATATGTATATATCTTTTCACTTTGATATTTTGAATTATTCGGATACATATAATACACATAATATATAAATATACATATAAAGTCGGATACATTATAACTAAATATTTTTGCTTTCTGACTAGTGATTATAGTTAAGGAAATGCCAATAATATATTAGATAAGGATCTTACAGCTTATATTTATTTTATTTTTCTCTCAGTTTTATCAAAAATGTTTGGTGATTGTTATTGAAGTGAAAAAGATATACCTGACGTTGAATGTATGGGGATTTTTTTGAAATTGTTTTATTATGCTTTTGAAAAGTTTTAATGAATGAATATTAGTTTATACCTACAATAATCGTCACATTGATTGACGATAATGTCATCTTATCTTTTTCGTTATTATTTTTTTTGTGACGTACTGTTTTTAATTTAAGTCTCATTCTTTTGCTTTCTAGGAGCTTTTCTAACCAAATTTGACATCTGTGAAATTTCTGTGGCAGAGAAAACTGCTGCAAAGTGGCTAATCAACAGTTCATGGAGAAAGCAGGAGGATGGTTCTTTTGGGAAAAGGACTGAAAGTGTTTCTGAGTCTTCAAGGGAGAAAAAGAAGTCAACATAAATAAGTTAATAAGGCTATTTTTCCATAGATTTTAGCTGGTCATATGAGATTATATGTGTTATACACAAAAAAGTTGTAAAGATTCTACAATATTTCTTATTTTTCTTGTAAATTGTTTTTTTTTATGTTAGACAAAGCAAATCATGTTTTGTTTTAGAAGTTTATTTTATTTAAGGAAAGCAGCAGATGTGTTTGAACAATTTTACTTGTTCTTTTTTGTCAAATTTTATTTGTATTTTAGCTATTCATGTGAAATAATGTCTCAATACACCAAACATTAGTTACATGACATTTTTGTTATAATTTTCTATCTACTCAATAACGAATAATATATAGAAATAGTTATTTTGTTTTTGTCTATCTTATAACAAGAACAAAAAAATTAATGGATTTTTGGAAATACTGCAAATCCTTCCAAGTTTCACAATCCCTACATTAGCAATTGAGAGGTCCATCTTGGCCCATCTACAGCACCTGTGGTTGCACTGTAGTATATTGAATTCGCACTACTTTTGATGTAAAAAATTATTTGAAATCGAGCTGATTTGGATGTCGAAAATTACTTGAAATTGAGCTGATTTCAATGTCTAAAATTACTTGATTTCGATGTCGAAAATTTCTCGAAATCAAGACCGTCTGAATCTCGAAACGATATTGGATTTCGATGACCATATTTTGATATCATTTCGACTTCATATTTCTCACTGGGTAGCGTCGCAACCTGGTTGATTGCAATAAATGATGAAATTGGGATCAAATTTGTGGCTACAAGAGCTACGTGAGATATAACTTTGTCTTCAGGAAGTTGCAAATAGCGCATAGAACAATTTGTAAGAGCCATAGATTATCAATAATTATTAATACAATTAGCAACAGAACCCTACTACTGTCGATTACCGAACCCAAAAAACCTGTTCTTTTTAGTGGCACGGTTCATCTATCTGCTTTTTTTTCACATTATTAAAGAGAAAGAGAGAAAACATGAACCGTGCAAGAAGTTCTGCTAAAACGAACGGATCTAAGGATCGTCTTCGGTATATATACCATATAATAAGAACAATAGGAAATAAATATGGTAACTTTCTCACCAATATTATTCGGTGTATACGGTCAGCAAATCTCAAAGGCCTTATTCTCGAAAAATACCGCATACGATATTTTATACGCTAGAATTCCTTATGGAAAGAAACTACAGCCAGTAAATATTACACGTGTGTAGTTACTACAGGACCCTCTGTAGTTATCAAAGAAAGGAACACAATAATCTGTAGTTATTACACGCTGTAATTTCTTTAGTGCGTGAAATTCCTGTAATATGGAATACATGTCTAATCATGAAGTGTGAAATCCACTACACGTGTAATCCACTATATGTGTAATATACTACACGTGTGGTAAGTGACTTGTGTAGTAGACTACACGTGTAATCCGTTATATGTGTAATATACTACACGTATGGTAAGTGACTTGTGTAGTAGACTACACATGTAATCTACAAAATGTATAATACACTACTACACGCGTGTATTAAACGTAATGCTACCAGTAATCCATGAAATTTGAAATAGCGAGTCTTATCATATATGGAAGGGTAAAAACAACAGTGGTGTAAGTCAAATTTTTAAAAATATTTTTTCGTGTGCATAAATGCAATTTATATATTGTACAGATTTTATCTATGCATACGAGAAAAGATTTTTAAAAATTTAAGTTACATCACTGTGGTTTTTACCCCTCCATATATAGTATACTTTTACTTTAATGCAGCTGTACATAAATTATTTCTATAAATATTGTTTGAAATTTATTAGATTTAATGTATCACTTTTTAACCACATTTTATTATTTTTTAATTTCATATTTTATAAGTAAATAAATATAAAAAAATATAAAGTATCAGTGTGTATACAGGGTATTCGCCATTTTGACATCATATAAATATATATTTTTCTTATATATATTATAATTGTACACTACAGATTATTTTCCTATAATTCCACAGTGATATTACAGGCTATTATTATCCTGTAATATCGGTAAGATATTCACAAAAAAAATATTCTACTGATAAGTGGGGAAGTGACCCCAAAATTGGACATTTTTAGCCCCATCATGATGGCCCTCGAAATTCGAATCGAATTGTATGCTAAACGGTGCTACATTATGGGACATTAATCTAAAAAAAAATTAAAGTTGAGCATAGGTCTAGTTTTGGAGATACGGGGAGTCAAAGTGGCCAAATTCTCAATATTATCCAAGTACAATAGAAAAGAATGTTAAATCTTCTTTGATAATAGTGGTATGGTATTTTGAATAGAATTAGTCCGAATGGTTCTCTGACCACCGTACTAAAAATCCACCGCCTCCACCCCTGTTACTTAATTTTTTAAAGGGGTAAAACTACCCCCAAAAGAAGTTTTTGCTGCAAATACTTAAGATAACTAAAATCTTTCTACGATTATATTTTAAAATATATCGTCACTTATTTTTGTAATGATAGTTCCTTAACTGATGAAATTCCCTTTATTTTTAAAAATTATCTTTCTTCAGGCGCGGTTTCCGACCAAAGAGTGAGTTTTACGAAAAAAATTAAAGAAACCTTTTTTGTGCAGAATTCCTAGACAAACAACTTTTATTCAAAACATTTTTTCGTATCTCTATCCGTTTTCCAGAAATTCAGCAAAAACTTCTTTTGGGGGTAGTTTTACCCCTTTAAAAAATTAAGTAACAGGGGTGGAGGCGGTGGATTTTTAGTACGGTGGTCAGAGAACCATTCGGACTAATTCTATTCAAAATACCACTATTATCAAAGAAGATTTAACATTCTTTTCTATTGTACTTGGATAATATTGGGAATTTGGCCACTTTGACTCCCCGTATCTCCAAAACTAGACCTATGCTCAACTTTAATTTTTTTTTAGATTAATGTCCCATCATGTAGCACCGTTTAGCATACAATTTGATTCGAATTTCGAGGGCCATCATAATGGGGCTAAAAATGTCCGATTTTGGGGTCACTCTTTGTTTCTTAAAATAATTTTTGAAAAATTATATATTTGCGCTGGTTATGACATATGTAGACTATATATAACACTTACATCAAATTAAGAAGTAGTCTACCACGTAAGGCAGTTGGCTCACGATCCAGAGGTCCCGAGTTCAAATCCCACCAAGGTAAGTGTTTTTCAAATACAAGAAAATATTTATAATCATAGACTGCATCTTAAGAAACAAATTTAGTTATAAAATAGTAATAAAATTTAAAAAAAAATAATTTTTTTTATGCCGGGTGAATATCGGAAATCAGTGTCCTCTAGTATTAAGAGGACTGCAATCTTAAGTTTAGTGTCTCATGGTTAGAGGATATTCCTCTAGATTTTAAAATATTTTCTTGAGACCGTATTTCAGAGGAAAATCCTCTAAAATCAAGCGGGAGCCACTAAATGACAGAATACAGGCTATTTTCCTGTAATATTTTCCTGTAATCCGAGCGTATAGTACGAAAATATTACAGTATATTACAATACTTCAGTCTGTAATTTCGTGTAATACTTTTATGTAGTTCCTGTAATATAATTTTCTGTAATCCGCTGTAGTTTCTTTCCGTAAGGGATATTAAATGTGACATGACACTAAAATATTAAATGTAATATTTACTGACATTCATGAAATATTGTATGCGATATTTTTCGAGAATAATACTCCTAATCTCACTACTTGCTCATACGATCATACTAATATACTGTACATATTATTCGTAATTTTTTGGTTGAATTTTATTTGCGAAGAGTGATGTACACAAATAATATTAAATGTTAATAAAAATATCACAGGAACGCATTTTAATATTTAGTCATAAGTCGAGTGATGACTGACTTGGTTATACAAGGCGCTGGCCGCCCAAGCAGTGTCGCCTAATTGGGGACCGAGAGCCACCGAGAGATGGCTCTCGGTCGGTAATCTGGCGATACTGCCTTTACATGTTTGGTTTGTCGTCTGCGGCACCACTGCGCTCAGCGGCAATTAGGTTAGATTTGGGATTCGCGCTCGAACTACGGTGGCGTGCGGACGTCGGTCGTTCCTTCTCTTCCGTGATCCTGTGCTATATCGAGTTTTCCTGTGCCGACCGGTTCTCGTGTCGCGCGGGTGTTACGCGCAATTGCGTTCTATTGCCGGAATAACCGGGACTTTAAGTTTATTAGAGCTGATTTTACGAGCTTCTTCGTTTGCCACGCAGCCTAACAAGGAAATGCAGGGGATTCGGCCACTCGCATTCCCGATTCCAGCGAAGACAACCATACGCAGCAAAGAATTTCCGCACCGCTGAGCAGGTTTAATGAATTTGCTAAAAATAATTGCAATAACAACGCGGATAGCTAGCCCGTGAGCCTCGTCGATTTTCCTATCACACGCTCTTGCTCGAGAGAACGCGGTTCTTCCTCGGAATTTGATCGCGATTCGGTGGATTCATCCGTAGATTCGGACGATACAATGGGAGGAAAATAGACTAGGAATAAGCCTAACAAGCAGCGTAATCCCGAAGATCCTCGCGATAAAAACGATCCCTCACGAGGAAAAATTATCCTCACAGTTCGGCATAGATCGAATATGACCGTGCTAAACAATAACAATCGCGCGCTCTCTTCAAAACAACTTGACCGAAAATCATAATAAAAACAACGCGTTAATTCCTGAAGCCGCGGTCGCGAGCTATAATACAGAACGTGATTCTCCCACGGATTCCGCTATGGAAATCGATTCCGCTAATTACGATAATGACACAAGAAGGGGCGTAAAACGCCCAACCAAAAATAATATATCCGCAAACAAGGGAGGCTCGTTGTCCTCCTCCCCCCGACATCCTCCAAAAAATACTGTAGAGAAGCAAACCGATATACCTCCACAGATCTCCCGCCTTTTCTCGTCCACTTCCAGTACGCGGAAGCTAACAAAGCTCCCGATGCTTTATTAATTTCAAAAGTTATTAGCGAATCTCTTGAAGATGACATTGCGGAAATCCGTACGATCGATAACAACAATATCATAGCCCAATTTAATAAGCAGCAAATCGCGTCATTGAACACTCCGCGCTCAAAAAACAAAATTTACTTGCATTCATCCCGTCTTTTAAAATAATGCGCATAGCTATCGTCAAAGATGTTCTGCTCTGCTTCTCGAATACAGAACTTTTTCAGGAAATCGAGTCTTCCATTAAAATCCTATCCGTCCAGCGTCTTAATCGGCGCACTAGGAAAGATGGAGAATCCACGTTTTCTCCATCCAAAACTATTATGATCAAATTTGAGGAGCAAATTATTCCCTCCAAAATTTCCATATTTAAAACAAAGCTAAAAGTGGAACCGTACATTCCCCAAGTCCAGATCTGCTATTCTTGCTATCGGTATGGACATATTAGCTCGAACTGTCGCAGCAAGGCACGCTGCTGCAAATGCACGCTAGAAGCACACACCCCTAAAGAGGAATGCCCCAGAAAAAATCTACCCCCCCCCTATGTATAAATTGTAAGGGCGATCATATACCCACGTTTTCCATTTGTCTCGTTTTTGTAAAACAAAAACAAATAATCGACATCGCAGCCAGAGAAAATATCTCTTATTTGGAAGCTCGCAGTAGAGTTGAAAATTGTCAATCTTCTCCCTTTCAACTTAGCCCCTCCAATTCTTTTTCCGCTTTCTCAAGCACACCCAGTTCGGTACGCTCTCCAAAAAGCTTTCGTTTTAACCTCAGTTCAACACTCTCCCTCCACAGCTCCTCCTCGGCATCCCTGCCTACGTACGCAGGAATCCTCCGCAACGGACCTCCGCACAAGCCTATTAGTCAAACTTCCTTATCTAGTCAGACCCTCCCTAGTAATTCAGATTCGCCTAAAAATCTTAAAATGAGACAAGCACATAATTCTTACCTCATCTCTCCCAACGGTAGGGACAGAGATACAAATGAACATTCCACCATTTTTACCTTTCCCAAGCCCACAGAAAATTCTGATTCTATCCCACTTTATGATTCGTTCATCATTATTGCCAAAGCCGTCATCAAGTTTATCCGCAACTTACCAGATTTTAACCCTGCAGTCAGAGAATCGCAACTCTATAATATGGTACTTCAGCTGTGTACCATTATTCAAGGTGTTTACGAATTGTAAATGCCTTCCCGCAACTCTAATTCAAACCCGCTCTCTAGTTTTCGCATCCTATATTGGAACTGCAGGGGGGCGATACATAAAAAATTGGACGTCAAAAGACTATGCGAATACTACGACATCATCTTTCTTGCAGAAACTCTTCTAAAACCACATCACACATACTCTATTTTCGGATTCAACAATATACGCCACGATAGTGACGTGGGCAAACAAGGCATCGCGCTACTCATTTGCAGCAACATTAACTATACTCCCATTAATCTCAACAACATCTTAAATTCTGATAAATCAGTCGAAGCCATTGGTGTAAAAATCTCCGTCAACTATACCAGTACGGCACTTTTCGGACTCTACAGGCATCCGGGTGGCCCTTGTCCTCAGAACACTTGGCAAAAAATCTTTAACTTGGCTAATTCCTTTTCCCAGTCCCTTTTATTGGGCAATCTCAACGCCCATCACCCATATTGGGGAGCCTCAACACCCAACTCAGCGGGTCGAGCCATCATGGATATCCTTGACCGATTTCCATTTATCTTGCTAAATACTATACTAACACTCCAAGTTTCATTTCTCCCCCAGGTATATCACCTTCAATCATTGATCTCGCCATCGCCTTCTGCAGCTTTGCAACTCTTCTAAATGTAAAAATACTCAACGATACACGCAGCAGTGATCACCGACCCGTGGAAGTCACTGTCAACGCTAAAATTAAAATTAATTGCATTTTCTTCCACAAATACAAATTCACCAAAGAACAGTATAAAGCTCTCTCTTGCGCTTTTCAACTCCGTGCACAAGACATCGAGACGCGCGTTCTCAAAGCAACTGGCAACAAACCTTTAACTCAATATGAGATATTCATGGACCAACTACAGGAAATCATCGGAGAATTTTCCACTCCCCCCCTTCTAACCAAAACTCCTTTTCAAACAAACATTATAAACATGAACGATCCTCAGAAACGATCTCTTCCCTCTCCTTGGTGGAACGCGGACTGCGAGGCGACAGTCCGGGCCAGAAGCAAATCTTGCAAAACGTATCGTAAAAACCCAACTGTCGAAAACTTTCGGATCTACCGCGGCCAAATTGCTAAAACCCGAAAAATTTTGAGAGCCGCCAAGAGAGAGGGATGGAAGAAATTTTGCATCTCCCTCGACTTCATGACTCCCACACCCAAAATCTGGAAAATGATTAAAAGATTTAGAAATCGTGTAACGGCCTATCTTTTGGGTCGAATGCGGACTAGCTCGCCGGATCAGGAGTTCGACAGATGGCCCAGAGACAATAATCAGTTGGTAATGCAGACGTAACATGTAATTTACTTTATTCGGTAGTTATCAAACATGTCAGTGACAACATTTGATATTACACATACAGAGAATAACGGAACACGGTATTACAAGACGTGACGGAACGCGGTGTCTTACAACGACAGGTAGTGCATGTGCACTCGGCGCGGTATAACGGGCGGACGGAACGCGGTATCTTACAACGAGAGGAAGTGCATGTGCACTCGGGCGGTAGAACGGAAGAACGGAACGCGGTATCTTACAACGAACGGTAGTGCCTGTGCACTCGGGCGGTAGGATCCCACGGACGAACGGAAGAAGTATTCTAAACCCGGGCAGGAACGTGATCTGCAACACGGGGGATTGCGGAGTCCCGTGGCTACGGTAGCGAGAGCTCTCGTTGCGAGGCCGAGCGCGCTCGACCCCGCGCAACCGTGCCGTCAAAAGTTCGTTTTGGCAGGAGGCCGGGGACACTTGAGAGCACTCAGTCGAGGCACAGAGCTCTGGACCCCGATGGTGTGTCACCCTAGGATTCGGTGGGTCGGCTTCGTCGGGAGCAGCGGAATGATGGAGTGAAGACGTAGTCCTCGCTCTCGCCGGAGCGCCGGCTTATATATCGCCCGGCGCGGCGGGTTCGGTGGGAGGGAGGCCGATCGTCAGGCGAGTCGGGCGATAGTGGGATCGGTGCGGTCCCGCGCGCTCGTCTTCGGCGGGGATCGGCTCCCTCCGGCGCTTGTCGGCGCCGTGCGGGGAAGGCACCGGTGCCGCGTTTTGCGTTTAAAGAATCAGTCGGGCGGCATCCGGCGGGTGGCGGTTGGGCATGATGCTTTGGAAAAGGCGCATCGTTACAATCGTAAACTAGCCCCCTCCTCCGATTCGTCTTCCATTTGTGACACCTTAGCAGAAAAGGCAATGGCCACCATCACTCCGCCAGCCTGCTCCGCCGAGCATACTAATCTCCTCGATAACTGCAATGACACAGACAGCCCTCTCAAATGGCTAGGTGGTCCCTTTCAATTCAGCGAACTTCATCATGCTCTAAACTCGTCAAAAGGAAACTCCAGTCCTGGCATTGACCGTGTCGATTATAAAATCCTAAAAAAAGCCCTGCCTCCCTCCCTTAAAAAACTCCTTCTCAGAATCTTGAACAATCTATTCACAGAAGGCCTCTTCCCTGACTCTTGGTCCCACTCCCTTGTATATCTCATACCCAAACCGCATGGCAAAGAAGTTCGACCAATTGCTCTCACCTCTTGTATCCTCAAGCTCATGGAAAAAATGATCCTCAACCGTATCCACTAGTGCACCGAATCAGGCACAATAAATTTAATCCCAGAACACCAATACGGCTTCCGCAAGTTTCGATTCTGCTTTGACCTTACCATTCTCACCACTGAAATTCACAACAACAACCTGCTAGGTAAGGCCACCGTGGTCCTTTTCATCGATATCAAAGCGGCCTTTGACAATGTCGTCCCCAGTATTCTAGTTAAAGATCTTATTGATACCGGTTTCCCGACTAAAACTTGCCAATTTGTAAAAAACCTCATCTTTGAAAGATTGGTACAATTCGTAATTCAGGGCAAACTCTCCTCCCCCGCATTTCACGCAAGGGCACCCCCAAGGCTCCGTGTTAAGTCCATTCCTCTTCAATTTTTACCTCAAGGATATCGCCTCCAGATTACACCCCAAGGACAAGATTCTCCAATTCGCAGACGATATTGTGATATACGTCTCTGCCAAACGTATCAACAAAGCAATTCGCTGGCTTGAAAACTCTCTCGCCAACATCCAAAACTACTTCTACTACCGAGGCCTTGAGATCTCGCCCAGCAAATATCAATTAATGATCTTCTCCAAGCAGAGAATTCACAATCTACAAGAATTTAAAATCAACATCGGTACCGACACAATCTTTCCTTCCAAGTTAGTCCGCTTTTTGGGGGTCATTCTTGATCCTCAGCTCACTGGCTCACAGGCGATCCGCACCTAGAGTTTGTTATTGACAAAGCTCGCAAGATTGCAGACGTCATTTCAGCCCTGAAGGGGGTTTGGTGGGGATCCCATCCCTGTAATTGAAACCCTTTTCCAACTTGCAATCGCAGCGCGTGAAGACGAAGTAAACACCTATTCCCAACGAAGCAAAATTCCCCTCTTAGATCTCTTCTTTCAAACCAAACCTTTAAAAACCTCCTTACATGCCTCAGTGGCTCCTCCCCCTTCCAACACTCCTATCAAACTACTCTTTTTACCCCTCTACTTTACCGTCCAGACCTTGACCTCCTCAATCTGATCGACAGAATTCCCAGGTCCTCCGTCCAAAATGTCTTCCAGCAAGCTTTTGGTCCTATTATCCAAAACACTGTGGTTTTCTATACTGACGGCTCCAAGATAGATCCCGGTTGCTGGGTGGGAGCTTCGTGCTTCTCACCTCAGCTTCAACGCAGTCTCATGTTCAAACTCCCCGCCCAGGCTTCGGTCTTCACGGCCGAAGCTTGGGCAATATACAACGCGGTGCTTCTAACGTTTGACCTAAACAAGACTAAATTTACCATCGTCTCTGACTCTAAAAATGTACTCGACGCTCTCTTAAACCCTATTACATGCCGCTCCAATTATCTCATTCCAGTTATAAAAAGCAAATTAATCGAGGCAAAAACACGCGGAAAAGAAATTCAATTTATATGGATTCCATCACACAAAGCCCATCGGGCAATGAGACTGCTGATGCACTCGCTAAGAAAGCCATCCGTCTCGGTACCATCACCCCTTCTTTCAAGCTACCCCACTCTGATTTGTTTATCCAGCAAAAAGAAAAATTATCCACTAAATTCCATAATTATTTATTCAACAGAGCTCGACTCAAGGGCAATCACTTCTTCCGCACAATATACTTGACTAGCAGTTATTCGGAGAGCTCCACGGCTCCAGCGAATAAGGACAATTTGGGTGTGACGGATCAGGAGTTGCAGGCGCTGCTGTCACAGAAGGACATAGCCACATCGCTGGCGGAAGACCTTCTCAAACACTTCGGTTCTGACGATTTGGAAACTGTCGTGAAGGAAGAACCGTCGAGCGGCGGTGTCATCAGTGACAATGGCACGTTGAGCTCCGGTCCGTTCTCGCCGTCGAATCTCGAGAACGCGACAGAGGTGAAACTGGAAAAGTCGGAAGAAGCGGCTTCCCAGTCGACGCAGTCGAAATCGACGGCAGATGCTGTGACGACGACGGCCATGACGACGACCGCGACGACGACCGTGAATACGGTGAAATGTGAGACAACGACGGTAAAGTGCGAGACGACGACGTCATCGTTATCCTCTAACACGACGATGACGACGACAACGATAAACAAGAGCGAGGCGACCAATATATATCAATACTCCTAAATCGTGGTACTATAGATCAGGTTTAAAGCGAAACGCTGTAGTTACCACATCTCGACTAAGAGCGAATCAGTATAATCTGAACCACAGTCTTTTCCGTAAAAACATTATCGACGATGGCTCATGCGCTTGCGGGGATCCGATACAATTAACCACATCATTTTTCATTGTCCGCTCACTAGCGATAAGGCTACCCGCCTCCGAGTCGCGATACAAGCCGACGCGGGCTCTCGATGCGAGGATGTCTTCGCAGTATTAAAGAAATTTTCAAATAAGATTTTTCGACTAATTATGTCTTTCTGCAAAACAGCTGATATTAATTTGCGCGCGCACGACCAACCAACGGCACCCCCTCATACTACCTCCCCTCCGCTTTAACTCCTCTAATGGTCCCCCATCTTTCTTTTGCAACCACAATCGACAACTCACGAGTATATTTATTCATCGGCCTATGGAAGCACCCCACTCAAGTGGCCCTCAAGCAGCTCGACAACTCACGAATCAAAACAGCAAGCTTATCACGACATACTACAAATAGTGGATAAAGTTGGCCGTATTGTCCTCTGAAGTGAAAAGAGGCAGGAGCCAAGGAAATAAAGAAAAAGAAGAAGATGTTAGATTTGAGTTCGCGCCAAAACCTGTCACAACTTATTGCTACTGTTGTGTACAAGTACAACCGCGAAGACCACTTTAGTCAAAACATCGTCAACGACCGCGGAAACATCGGCATCCAGTGTAACGTTGAAACCAAGACCCGCATCCGCGACTGCAGCTGCTAAGATCGATATCGAAACAGCCGGCGACCGGCGTCAACAGCGCGTCGAGACCCAGAACCGTGCCGACGTCCAGCACAATCAAGCCGCGCGAAAATACCGGTAGAACGATCACAGCCACGACCACTAAATCGCCGTTAATCGACAAACAGAGTTAGTTTAAGTTAGTCGTTAGTAGTAAAGAGACGGTCAATAAGCAAATCTCCCGTTTTGGGGCATCAGCGCCAAAGATCAGTGGCAAAGCGATTATCCTTGAGCGAGACCAAGGTATTGTAGAATAGAATTCCCAAGGAGGACGTGACCAAAGCCGCTATCATAACAGCAACGAGCAAACCCGAAGACGACGTGCCGCGGAAGGACACGTCGCCGATTGAACGGTCGATCGGTAAGCTGCGAACTGTCCGCCGCTGTTGCGACAACACACGTCGGCCTAGGGATTACGCGGGTTTACGTGAACTGATCATAGGTTCCTTCTTATTATCCTCCTTATTATTACTATTATTTAACGGACAGAGCACGACCGCGCGTCGGGACATCCGCTGGAGCTGTTAAATACATTAAACACTGTGACATTAAAAAAATGAAGGTGGTTTTATGTGAATTTGCCGGTCGGAGGAAAAAAATAATGTTTAAAACAGAGCCGGGATAATCCGACGTGTCCGCCCTTAAAAAAGCTTTAATTAACGCTTTAAAAACAGATTAATAAAGATTTACGGGACAGAATGGAAAATAGCAGCTCCGTAGTTTTCCAACATATTGATCTAGAATTTTGTCCCCAACCTATTGACATTGAAGAAGGTGATATAATTGAAGATAAGTCAATAGTGACTATTGTTTTCACCTCTGCCTTGGTTCCACCCCAATTCCTTGATCTACCAGTTATTTTGAGTGAAACAACATCAAAAGAAGGATTCCTGGATACTGACATCGGTGATAATTGGTGTAATGTCGATAAAAACCCTGGTAAAAAAATTTCTTATATTTTTAAAGCAATTTTATAAGAATTGGAACTGTGACAATTTCTAAAAATATATATATATACATATATATATGTAGGTCCGGAAGTATGTTCCGGGACTTTTATTTTTTTACATCGGTATATTCCAGGACATTTGGCAGTTTCCAGGACTGTCCTGGAAAAAATTCATGTCCTACGGCACGTTTCGGGACAATTTTTTGAATCTGATTACATATATATGCGTTATATTCCAGGACTGTACATTTCAAAAAACGTAAACAGTCCCGGAACATACCTCTAGACCTACATATATATATATATATATATATATATATATATATATATATACAGGGTGTCCGAAAAATCGCCTACTCCACTTCGGGAGGTGATTCGGGACCCAAAAACAAGCAAAAAAGTTCATACAAACATAGGTCCGGAAATGAGCCGTTTCCGAGTTATAGCCACTTTTATGTTCAAAAATCGTAATTTAGAATCCGCTTGGCATCCCTCTTTCTTAATTATTTCTTAAATTAAAATTTCTTATTTTTAAATATTTTTAATTTTTTTAATTTTAATTTTTTTATTTTTTCTTCAATTTTTCAATATTTGTAAATACGATTACATTATTTTTAAAAGAAATCAGTTGTTTTCACGGCTACTTGAAATCAGTTGTTTTCACGGCTATTCAAAATCAGTTGTTTTCACGGCTATTCAAAATCAGTTGTTGTGCACGGCTATTCAAAATCAGTTGTTTTCACGGCTACTTGAAATCAGTTGTTTTCACGCCTATTCAAAATCAGTAAGTAAATCACGGCTTTTCAATAAGTTTCAAATTATTATTTAACAACACCTTACTTTTAGATTGTATCTATAGAAAGATTATAATCTTTCCGTATTCATCAATGGATCGTTTAAGTTTTAATGAATTAGCTGATTATGCATCTTATGTATGGTCTTGCTCAAAGTAATGCTGCCGAGGCAAGAAGATTATACATCCAGTCTTTTCCAAATCGAGGTGTACCGGGAATAGCGTCTTTTCGAAATGTAGACAGAAACTTGAGAGAATTTGGTAATTGTAATTAAAAAAAATTGAAAATAAAAATTTACGATTTTTGAACATAAAAGTGGCTATAACTCGGAAACGACTCATTTCCGGACCTATGTTTGTATGAACTTTTTTGCTTGTTTTTGGGTCCCAAATCACTTCCCGAAGTGGAGTAGGCGATTTTTCGGACACCCTGTATATATATATATATATATATAAAATTTCTCAGATGCTTGTATAAATAATTCTATAAATAATCTTGGAAATAATTGTATAAAGATTTTTGGAACATTTCAGTATCTGTGTGTATAAAAATTTCTGATAACCTGCACACATTTTTTTATATTTATTCAGATTTCAACAAAGATATATTAAAGATATATTAAAGTTTGAAAATTTTTATATAAATTATGATTAATAATATAAAAAATTCCAAAATATTTTTCCACCAGGGGATACCACTAAAAACATTAGCAACCCTTCAGCAGGAACTCTAAATGAAGCCAGTAGCAAAGCAGATATAGCTACTTTACAATCTTCAGATGTGTCTGAAGAAACTATAAAGTACAGTCTTTAGAAGAAACATGCAAAGCAAACTCTTCTAAAGAATCTAAAGTAACTATCAAGGTATGTGAATGAGGTTAATTTTTAGTTTTATACATTTGTTTTTTTATATCTTGATTGGTAGATGTTTAAAGGTTGATTTAAACTTTCTAAAACCAGAAACAGTCATCAACTACATTAAGTTCCGTACCACTCCCAGTGATGCCGGAGAACTTGAAATCGTGCAGCAATCTTTTGGACCACATCAATGAGTTGGTGCGCATATGTGCCACTCATCTGCTAAGTTTGACTAATGGCAAACCTACTTCAGATGACTATACAAAGTTAAGTATTGCCATATGTTCAGAATATCCAATTCTGAAAGATGTGGGTTCCCCGACATATTATGTAAGTAATAAACTATTTCTTTGTAGATTATAAAAATAGTTTGGTTTGCGAGTATGAATTCAAGTTTCTCATAAATGGATAATTTTAAAAAATTTTTCAGGGATTATTTAAGAAAATGCTGAGTAATTGCATCCGTAACAGGCGAGTTTTTTTAAAGAAGATCTTGTCAGATGGACAAGATGGATCCAGTGCAAAGAAAGTTCAAAAAACAACTATACAAATATGTATGCTGCCTTCCACATCTGCGGAACCTGAGTCATCGCTCAGGTATAATATTTTATTATAATTTAGAAGGTCTTCTCTGGCAGCAAAGCTATACGTCTGCATATCCTTCAAGCGATGATTTTTTGACAAATGTAAAAGACTGCATACCGGAATCCCTCGATATTTTTCTAAAAAACGTTATAACTAAAGGTAGAAAATGCCAATTGCAGCAGCTCGAATGAAAATGCATATCAATAGCGCACGCCATTATGTTGGCGACCAGGCCAAGATCTTCCTTGTCGCCACTTTTAATCAGCGTTGCTGCTTTTTTATACAAGAAATTTAACTCCAAAAATCTAGTGACGCTGCTGTCTAGCTTGGGCTTCAGCGCATTATATAATGAGGCGCAATTATTGGAAGCTTTAGCAAGTCTACAACCCGACGCTGAAATGTCGCTGGAAGTATTTTGCCAATTTGTGTTTGATAATGCAGATTTCAACATTTGCACTATCGACGGATTGAACACATTCCACAGTATGGGCGGGATTAAATGTGTAACTCCTTCTGAAGCAATTATTCCTAAGCCATCGATCACTAAAATTACGAAAATTCCAACGGCCGCCGATTTTGGAAAACAGGGTGTGATATCATTGAAGACATTCGAAAACGTACATGGAAGAGGATTGAAGAATATCGTCATCGGTGATCTGCCACGCTTGGAGTATCTAGAGGAAAACGTCCAACTGCCATCACTATCTGACGTCCTTTGGATGTGCGGAAAGTTTGGCGAGGTTGCTAATATCCCTGGATGGAGAGGGTTTATGGAAACGTTGTACATTGAGCTAAAGTTTGAGCGGTCCAAAGTAATTTATTTGCCTTTTGTAAATTCACCACCGAGCAGCTATGACACTATTTATACCGTATTATGTAAAGCTGTTGAAGAATCCCGAAAATTAGGCATTAAAACTACTTTTGTCACTTTTGATCAACCCCTTTACATAAAAGCACGGGATATAGTTGCGGCGATGAGTAAAGATTCAGACTTGGGTAATGTCGTACCAAGACTCGGGGGATTTCTCTTTTGATGTCATTTCTTGGCTGCATTGGATTTATTATGGCAGGTAGCGGCCTAAAAGATTTATTGAGTGTGATATATGCCCCACTGTCGGTAAAAAAAATGCTGTCAGGGCATGCTTATGCACGAGTAATTAGAGGGCACTTTAGTTCAATTGGCTCTGGCAAAAATTATTTTACAAGAAATGGATCTAAACACCGAAGAACGTGAAGCTATCAGAGATATCAGAGATATTTTGCATGACTTTAAACAGAACCCTCCGACGTTGACATCAATTACAGCAGAGCCTGTAATTCAACAGATTCACGAGAAACTCACGCTACAATTGCAGAAGGTAAAAAGGCAAAGGTCCTATAGCAAAATTGTGGATTCAATATTTCCACATGGTGACTTTGGTCAAGCAATTTATACAATCTGAGAGAGAAGGTGACTGGTCAACTCATTTGCAGATTATACAAAATATGTTGCCATTCTTCCATGCTAGTGGCCACATTCTTTACGCTAAGTCACCTGTATCTTCAAGATATGTTCAATTTGGAATCTCATATGGATACTAAAGAATACCATAAATTTGTAGAGCAAGGATTTTTTACAATCAAACGGACTGACAAATTTTGGTCTGGAACTTGGTCGGACATGGTTATTGAACAAACCTTGATGAGAAGCATGAAAACTGTTGGCGGTCTTACTGGTCGAGGTTTTACAGACAGTATTCTTGGCAAATAGACTTTGGCAATGCCTGCTCTTCTAGACATATGTGACAGGTTAGAACAATTTTGCGATTTATCTTTTGTCAGTGGAGAGCAGCATGTCGATTCAAGGGAGTCACGAATAGAACGAGATAACGAAAATGTAAAGCGACTGCAGCACTGGCTGTCTTCTCACGATCCTTTCCCGAATTCCGATAAAATTTTTTTGATTAGTACCGAAGTTGTCGGCGATAGCACCATAGATTGCTACAACGCATTAAAAATTGGAGTGCACGGGATTAAGAAAATCATTGAAAGTAATTTCAAAGACGTAAAGTTTAAGCGCGTTGATAAAGTTCATCCTCTGGCTACAGTTAACTCTGCTATCAAAATCCACGACGCGATAGTGCCAATCGATCTTCTGTTGCTCTTTCAAAGAATTATACTTGCAAAAAAAAAATGACGAAGAATTAGTCGATTATCTTGAATACGAACTGGCACCATACCCGCTTTCTCTATTTAATGAGGCGGGTATGCGGAAGACTAAAAAATCCGCGCTGTGTTAATTCAGGATTGTGTGAGCGGGCTGAGGAATTGAGTCGGTTCGGGTTTATTATAAACGTGTTCTCTTTATTGCGATATGTATAATAAACTGTACTGAACTGTACGGCGCGTGCTCTCCTTTCAACATGAGACTTGAGACTAGAGAGGGGGAGAGCCGCCTCGCATGGTTGCCACTCGAAGTCGCTTCGGGGCACGAAAGCTGCCGAAGTTACCCGAGTCGCGCTCGACTCCTTTTACCGTACAGTCACATAGAATATAACATAAGGAAATATGTGTCTGTACACTCGCCAACATAAACGCGCTGAACTTAATTATTCTTAACACGCTATACAATATTTTTGAAGAGTCGCGCGATCGCGTGCAATGCGTGACTTTCAATGATTGCAGACATGTCATTGACGGTGGGTATCTCTTGCACCGCGTAATTTGGCATCAAAATCAGACATACCGATCAATTTGCGCCACGTACATAAACTACGTAAAAAACCATTTCGGATCAACGACCATAATTGTATTCGATGGTTATACCAATAGCGCTTCCAGCACTAAAACAGCGGAGCAATGCCTACAGTCTGCGAAACATACGAGTGCTGACATACTCTTTGATGACACAATGACAGCCACTGTCACACAAGAAAAGTTTCTGGGCAACGCAAGAAATAAAACCCGACTGATTTCTATGTTATCGGAAAAATTTGAGGCTGAAGGTTTTACCGTTAAACAGGCTACAGACGATGCTGATACTCTTATCGTCACAACAGCGATAGAAGTATCTTCTTCTGAAGAAGCTGTGATTGTCGGTGAGGACATAGACCTTCTCGTTCTACTAACTGCTCTAGCTCCACAAGAACAGAATATTTATTTCCTAAAACCAGGAAGAGGAAAAGCCGAACGCAAGATCTACTGTTCTCGTACTTTACAATCACATGGACGACTTCGAGATAAAATTCTGTTTGCACACGCTTTTAGTGGTTGTGATACAACATCGTGTCTCTTCCAAAAGGGCAAACTAAAATGCTTTCACCTATTGAGGCAACGAGAAGATTTACATGATATCATAACAACATTTAATGACGACAACGTTTTTCATGATGATATTACTCGAGCTGGAGAACGTTTTTTCATGGCTATATACGGTGCACCTGTAACTGAGACATCTTTAAATCGACATCGGTACAATCTTTTCATAAAGTCAGCGTACAAGAGTAAACTGAATTTAGCTTCGTTGCCACCTACAGCAGCAGCAGCTCAGCAACACTCGTTCCCGTGTATTACCAGGTACAAAAGTGGCGCGGTAATAAGAAATGCCCTGAACTTTGGGGTTGGAAAAAAATCAATGACTGTCTGAAACCTGTACTGACACTCAAGGCACCTGCTCCGGATTCATTGCTGATATTAATATCATGTAATTGTAAAAAAGGCTGCACTTCATCCTGTGGGTGTAGAAAAGCAGGACTAAAGTGCGCGGCTATATGTGGTTACTGCCATGGTACATCATGTCTGAATTCATATTTTACTTTTGACACGGAAAAGGAGAGTTCCGTTGAGAGGGAGCTTGACGAGAATGATTTCTTCATGATCGATGCTAAAAATCGAGGTGATGATCATAGCCCTGCAAGTTCACAACCTCACGGCTCAGAAGAATCATATACATAGATGACGCTACCCCCAGTACTAGTCATGTACTACAATTTTAAATAGTAAGAATTGCCAAATTTTCATATGCACGAGAATATCACGCTCACATTTGATATTGTTTGTCTATTTATATTTTTTTACAGATTCTACACTGAGAGTGTGATTTTACGACAGCCTGAGACATAAAATACAAATATCCATTATTCAACTGTGTATTACAGAAAAACTATTAAAGTTGCAAAAAAAATGTATTGAACCTTTTTTATAGAGAATTTAATTAGCTTTATTTTTTATAATAACCTTCATTGCGATAGGATCAACGATTACTGAGATATGTGGAAAAAACTGAATTGGAGCACCTTTTTTTCAAGATGGCGGATCGAGCCCTGCAGATAGAGGTCCGGACTTTCAGTATGTTTAATAGTATGCCAAGATAAAGGTCTCCACCAATTTATAGCTTTTTTCTGATTATTTTTTTTATTTTTGCTAATTTGAGTGGACTAAATATATTCTTTGCAAAACAAGTATAAATTGTAGAAAAAGTAATAAAATAAATAACATGTTATAAAAGAGATTAAAAGTGCACCACATACATAAAAAAATAGTTTTTTTTTTCTAAATAAAATAAAAATTTTTTGTAAAATGTATTCAACATAATTATACATTGTAAAAATTGGAATAAAATATCCATCAGTGGCTTTTGACAACCAGTGACTCCTCTGCGTATATTTCACGCCCGGTAGATGCGGCCTGTATTTTTACGTACGGCACGCGACCGTTACGAATCCGCGTAAACAAATAAATGCGCGTATCGTGTCGCGAGCGGGCCGGACAGCACGCTACTAAACGATCTCTCTCTCGTGACAGATCTCGCTTCTCGTGCACGTCGTGACGTGCAGATTGTGTCGTGTGACAGAAAGTCAAAGAAATATATTCTACGATCCTATTGTCATTCGTAAGTATTGCTCATGTCATTTATGAAATATTAATTTTGTGTTATCCCTAGCGGAAAAAATTTCTATAAATAACTACAAAATTTAACTAGAAATAGAAATTTGTACATTTTTGTTGAAATATTTAATTTTTTGTAGAAATAGTTATTTTTTTGTAGAAATATCTACGAAATAGTACCACAAATTACAATGTTCTCAAATCAAGAAATTATTGCAAGTAGTATTTTATGAAAAACTACAATTTTATAAAAAATAGTACAAAGATCTACAAATTTTAAAAATTTAAGAAGAAACAAAATCTTAAAAAATTAAAACATCTGCTTACTTGTAGAATACTACAATTATTTATAAATGACTAAGAAATCTACTACAATTTACGTATCGTAAAACTATGCAACTTAGAATCTAATTCAGTTTTTAGTTTCTCATAAAATAGTACAATTGCGTACAAATACTAACAAATACCAATTTGTTTGTACAGCTCAAAAATTTATTACAATAGCTAAAGTCCAACAAGTTATTCCGTACCAATTTTAATAAATGCGGAACGTCTGCAAAAAAATATATTTTCAACGAACTGTCAGCAAGATGTGTAATAAAATGTTGTTTTTGGATGGTTTCTTGTATATTGTGTTTCTCAATGGTAACATTAATTCCTATGTTCAATTCGTTCCATAGCTTCATGTTTGTGGGCCCCATGTCATTCGTCACAGCCACAACAATATATTGCACTTCATATAGATTTTTAATTATTGTTAATAGAATATGCGCAGACATTGGCTTATCATATTCGTAATATATTGGCTGTTTCCATTTATTAAATAACCCTCGAGCCATTACGAATTGACAGGTTTTGTTAGGTCCATATATCTTTTGTTCTTTCCGATGTAAATCTATTTTATTTGAGATGTATAATTCGTCGAATGTTAAAACTGTTAATTTGTCTTCCGTACACAGATTCTGTGCTTTCTCTTTCATAATGTGGAGCACATCTGTTAGAATGCCGGGTGGAATATTAAATGCTGCACCCCGCAATTATTTAAAGTGGTCATACATGGTAATGGCATTTTCTTTACATTCCTTAGGTATCGATAGGCCTTTGGACTTATGGATCGTAAAGCAATAGCAGATGTAATATCTTCAGCAGACCATTTTATGCAAGTGTTTGAAGACATTAGCAGTTTTATTTGTCCAGCAGTGAATACTTTCTGCAACACATGTATAGGCACTTTATCTTTTTCGTTATCTACTGTCATTTGTGTAATGATTTCAGATTTTTGGTGCAAAGTCTCCGTTAATAGTTCCATCTGTTGTTTTAACTTTTCATTGTCTCCGAGAAGTGTCTGTTTTTCTTGCAATAGTTCATTTTTCTCTTTCAGTAACATTTTCTTTTTTTTTCTTTTATTAACAGCTGCTTTAATTCTGCGGATGTATTTTGTTCATTCACATCTTCGCTATTTCTGTAAAATATAAATGTGTGATTTAATAGCAATACATTAACATAGACTTAGACCGAATTTACATCTTGGCAGAAAAGTAGAAAATAAAAAAGCAGAAGCCAATCAGAATTCGCGCTGGTAATGAGCTTACTAGATAGTAAATTTGATGGTAGCAAACTTATTACCAATGCGAGTTCTGATTAGCTTCTGCTTTTATGTTATCTGCTTTCCCAGATAGCACAGCTGATCTTTATGAAGATGCCTGCTACGCCACATCTAAAAACTAATGATAAAAAATATTACGACATGTAACATTCCGTGGTTAGTTGTCACAGAATGTCATATGGACACGACTTCGACTGGAATAAACCAGTAATCTTACATAAGGAGAAACAGACTGAACGGTCGGAAGTGTCCCTACCCGATTTGGATGCGCTTTGGATATGTTGTTGAGCATCAAAAAATATTAGACTCGTATTTTTTTTTCTGCGTATCTCGACGTTTATTGGTTGAAAATATCCCTAAAAAATAACGACCGATTTGGATGCCCTTTGGATATGTTGTTGAGCATCAAAAAACATTAGACACGTGTTTTTTTTTTAGTTGCGTATCTCGACGTTTATTGGTTGAAAAAATCCCTAAAAAATAACGACCGATTTGGATGCCCTTTGGATATGTTGTTGAGCATCAAAAAACATTAGACACGTGTTTTTTTTTAGCTGCGTATCTCGACGTTTAGGGGTTGAAACAACCCCTTGAAAATAACGGATTTTATAGTTTTTAGCGAATATTTTCGAAAATATAAGGCGTAACGACAAAACATTTGTACGAAATGTTTATGGCTTTTTGTGCTCTTTACAATGGCGTAATCAAATTTTTAAAATTTGTCATTTTTTAATTTAACCCCACCCCCACCTATTATTTTTGCCAAATATAACAATTTTTCCAACGCAAATTTAAGAGCGTCAAATGCCAAATACATCTATGTGTATTTTTATTATACCATTATTAGATTTTTGGCAAGACGAGATGATATGTGGTATAGGCGTCGCGCTGTAGGTAGGTGTTGCGTTATTTCTGTTCAATTGCGCCGTACGCTTAAAAATTTCCATTTCAACTTCGGGATGACCGAAAGCGCTGATGCAAAGGCTAGCGCAAGGCACTGACAGCGCTATTTCGAGAGTCCTAGACTAGCAACGGAATGTCGACTCCGACATTATAAATACCGCCGAATTGTAAGATCGGGCGGGCAGTCGCAAATCATAATCTGAACGAACAGGTGCGTCACATTAACCACTACAATAATATACTATCCCGGTTACGGCACAACAAAATCAACAACCAAATTCACGCATTTGAATATCATTTGCTTGTGTCCTAATTCCGAAAAGCAAGCATTTCAGATCATAAGTCTGAAGTGTAAAGAACTGTGTTGTAGACTCGTGTGAAGTTTGCCACCCGAGCCAAAGGCGAGAGCGGCAAATCACACGAGTCTGAAAAACGCTGCTTTCTCTCCTTGGTGCACAATATACTATAGTAGGTGCTTACAACGTGACATTTTATGAACAAAAAAGATTATATAGTCACTGGCAAAGAATTGAGTAAGAGCTGAATAAAAAATTATATTCAATATTCAATATCAAAGAAAAAAGTAACAAGCGTAAGAAACCAATAAAAGTTAACAATAAAAATGCACTTACATGTTCACAAAACGACAGCGTACAACACAGTTCTTTACACTTCAGACTTATGATCTGAAATGCTTGCTTTTCGGAATTATGACACAAGCAAATGATATTCAAATGCGTGAATTTGGTTGTTGATTTTGTTGTGCCGTAACCGGGATAGTATATTATTGTAGTGGTTAATGTGACGCACCTGTTCGTTCAGATTATGATTTGCGACTGCCCGCCCGATCTTACAATTCGGCGGTATTTATAATGTCGGAGTCGACATTCCATTGCTAGTCTAGGACTCTCGAAATAGCGCTGTCAGTGCCTTGCGCTAGCCTTTGCATCAGCGCTTTCGGTCATCCCGAAGTTGAAATGGAAATTTTTAAGCGTACGGCGCAACTGAACAGAAATAACGCAACACCTACCTACAGCGCGACGCCTATACCACATATCATCTCGTCTTGCCAAAAATCTAATAATAATGGTATAATAAAAATACACATAGATGTATTTGGCATTTGACGCTCTTAAATTTGCGTTGGAAAAATTGTTATATTTGGCAAAAATAATAGGTGGGGGTGGGGTTAAATTAAAAAATGACAAATTTTAAAAATTTGATTACGCCATTGTAAAGAGCACAAAAAGCCATAAACATTTCGTACAAATGTTTTGTCGTTACGCCTTATATTTTCGAAAATATTCGCTAAAAATTATAAAATCCGTTATTTTCAAGGGGTTGTTTCAACCCCTAAACGTCGAGATACGCAGCTAAAAAAAACACGTGTCTAATGTTTTTTGATGCTCAACAACATATCCAAAGGGCATCCAAATCGGTCGTTATTTTTTAGGGATTTTTTCAACCAATAAACGTCGAGATACGCAACTAAAAAAAAACACGTGTCTAATGTTTTTTGATGCTCAACAACATATCCAAAGAGCATCCAAATCGGTCGTTATTTTTTAGGGATATTTTCAACCAATAAACGTCGAGATACGCAGAAAAAAAAAATACGAGTCTAATATTTTTTGATGCTCAACAACATATCCAAAGCGCATCCAAATCGGGTAGGGACACTTCCGACCGTTCCCTTGTAAGAAGAGGGAAATAGCAGAAATGTTTTTTATAAAAAAATTCAACGATAATATAAATTTACAAAAAGACACAGAGAATCTCAACGCTCTCTACGAACGTATTATAGAAGAGACATAATTTCCCACTTCTTACTCTGTTCCCCCTCTTGATCACTTTGAGCGGTACTGTTTTGTTGTTATCCGTGTCCGCACATTAACAGTAACATCGCCGACTCGACAAGTTCTTTATAAACGATCGAATATGCCGTGTCAACGGTCTTCTATATATTTTAATTATCAACGAATAAACTATGTAAGCACTTTATTTTTATTAATTGTGAACTATATATGTTACATGTCGTAATATTTTTTATCATTAGTTTTTAGATGTGGCGTAGCAGGCATTATGCCTAACTAATTAATAGTTTGTACTTGTAACACTTGATAAGGACCTAAACCCGAGGTCGAAACGTAACGTGCTATTTAATAAAGTTGGCCAGTTGGGTCGAATTAAGATACACCTAAGCTGGATTGTGTTCATGTTTCTGTGTCTGCTGTGCATATTTTACGAGTTCAGCATAAATTGGTACACCTGTTCTTACTGACTGATGTCTGAAAAACAAGTACTTGTCTATAGTAGAATTTAAACATCACATTAGTTTTACAAATATAGTGTATACTTACTTTGCTTTCATTTTACTTTTTTTTTCTAAATGTAATAATAAACTTGGCACAGAATTATTTTTTAATCTGCGTATTTCTTTCGCTGGCACATTTTTTGCACGTGGTTTGGTCATTTTTATTTCAAAACAATTATTTTCAAAATTCAGATTGCATATTCTTGCTGCAATATATATCGAATGTGTAATACGCATGTACATAGACTCATAATAATGTTCAGCTAATAGCTATATAGCACAGACATAGTGTGCCTTCCATCAAGGACACAGTGCGATACAGATATCATTCTGTTAGCCGGGTATCGGCTAAGGGGATCGAGTTCCGCTTGCGAGCGAGAAAGGAGTGAATCAACACGTCCGATTTCCAATTTATATCTTTATTGAATAAATGGGCTTGTTCTACACGGGTCGTCTCTTCTTGTTGAGTTCCCGCCTTGCGGTTCGTTTTCAGGAAATCGTAGGTGTTTCGACGCGACTGCTAGCTGTTCTTCGACCGACTGCCGGGCATACAATTTGGTGGTCTTTTATAGTCTTGCGACCGAGTCTTGTTGCTAACTCGGGACTTCCGAGTTAGCGCGGAATTCTCGTTGCCGACGCCTCGCGATGGCCTTCGCGTCAGCGATTTCGGTCGCTCCGGAATCCGCGCTCCGGGTTCCGGTGTCGACTTGCATCGGATGATCGCTCGTCCGATGCAATCGTCAGGAGTTTCGGCGGAAGTCATATTCGACTTCTGTCGCTACCTATCGAATTACCTAATCGTTGCGCGCTCGCAACATCCCTCCCCCTGCGGAAAAAGAAAAACGTAGTTTTTCGTTTATTTATGTGCGTTTTTCTTTCCCTTGAGGGGTTACAATCTAAGTGTCTTATGCTATTTTACATGATTGTTTTTGTATTATAAATTTTTTAGTGGTCCCTTCTTTTCTTTATTCCATAGATGATTACAGCTATGATACTTATTACTATTATAATTGTGACTGTGGAGCCTACGGGATATATAATATTTTTATTCGTGAAAATGTTCGGTTGGTTATTTTCCATTTCCTTTTGGATTTCTTCTAAACTTAAACTTAGTTTCATTAATTCTGTTGGATCTTTGATTATTGGTTCCAGTTTTATTTCTTTATCAGATTCTATTTTATTATTTACCGTTATACTTTTTTCTATGATGTCTGTTATATTAAACTCTGGTAAATACATTTTTACATATTTATTGTAAACTCGTTTTGTTGTCTCTAAATATATATCTGGTGTAGTTAGTTTACAACTGTCGCGTAATGTTATTTTTCCGGTTTTCTCTATTTTTATTTTAATTTCCGGCAATTCGTTACATTGAATTACTATGTCAATTGTCTTTGGGGTGGAAAATAACCATGTCTGAGGCTCGGATACTGCAATCCAGAATGTTACATTTGATATAATGTGACGTTGCTTACGATTTTCTATATGTGTAGACGTTTTTACAAAGAGCTGTATTTCGGTCGGCGCATTCGCAGTTATAAAATAGACAGGGAGATTCTGAGCGCAGGTGAACTTAGTATTTTCTTGTGTACATTTATTTAAATCGTTTTCCTTTAATATTACATAGCTGTGATTATCTCGATTTATCCCTAATAGGGTGTGAGAGGGTTCTAGGAAGGTGAAAACGTTGTGGCTATTGTGTACTGGTACAGGTGTGATCTTTATTATTTCATATATTGGATACGCTATTAATGGGAACGCTAGGATAGTGTATATGTTCGAATTATCATAATACGCGTTTACATCTAGGTATTTTTGGATGGAGTTCCAGTTTTCGGCTTGTATTTTAAATGGGAAGTTTAATCTTCTATCTATATGTGAGGTCGCTTCTCTTAGTTCTACGATTATTTTTTCGGTTGGGAGTACACGCGTTAATAAAATATTGTGTTTTGCGTGAGTCAGGTAATCTGTAATGTCATTTATGTCTGTTGTGAGGTCATTTAAAATAGCAGTTAATACTAGTAGTTGTTCGTCTATTCCCTCTCGGTATATGAGCTGTTCCTCTAGTTTTCTCGTAACGTTAGCCATTAAATTTTCATTATATGTAAGTGTTTGTTCTAGTTTTTCCATATGACCTATGGTAGCATTAATGATTTTTAATTGATTTTTTGCTGCGTGCTGCAACGTTTGTTGCTGATTATTTAGTAATTGTATTTGTTCGTTTATTATTTTCGCGTCTTCAGCGTCCATAGTGCCAAATAATGTTTTACTTATTTGACCTACAGCGTCGATCAGGCCTCGTTTAATTACTGGTGATCGGTAGATGGTTCGTAGTTGCTCTAGCGTACTTTCTTTTGTCGTTCGGCGATGGTCTCGCGCTCGTCGCTCGAGCGTAACGAGAGAACGTCCGCGGTGTCGGGCGGCGGCAGGTCTTCTAAAGTTACATGTGGAGTGAGTATCTCCACGGGCTTGTCCGTCACGTTCAACACGCTAATCGGACACTTAAATTCGACGGGCTGCACTAGGCAATGCCCGATAAATACCCCTGGGACGGGTTCGCCGCTCCGCACAATGCCGACACGATTATGATCGGTGACGGCTTCCACGATTGTTTCGCTATGTGGCGGAAGTTTTACCTTGCGAAAAGGTCGGAGCTTAAAGGAAGCTGAGCCGATTTTTAATCGCTTTTTCGAATTTGAAATATCCGCTTTGTGTTTTGAGAGGAAGTCGTTTCCTAAAATGCCTTCATATTCCATGGGAAAATTATCTTTCACCACGTACATCGTGTGGCGAATTTTTTTATCTCCGAGATTCACAGTGGCTTTTATCTTCCCTATCGTGTGAATCTGGTGTCCGGTCACGCCGACTAGCGCTAACCGTTCTTCCTTCACCATCGCTTTCGCTTTCAAATTTCCCACTTTTATTAACGTGAGTGTTGCGCCTGAATCTAATAACAGGTCCATTTCTCCTTTCTCTGCCTCCTGTACGGGCAGCGTCACTAAGTCTAGCGGGCCTTCCTCGTGCTTCTTGCTTATCTGTGCAACACGATACGTCTCGGCGGCGCGCGCCTTATTCCTTTTAGGCTTCTCATCCTCCTCGCTGCTACTGCGAGAGGATGTTTCTTCGCTAGATTCTTGCGTCCTCGTCTTTCTGACGGTACTCACGGGCGTTTTCTTAACTGCTTCCGTTTTCGTTCGGCGCGGTCGCTCGGGTTTTGGTCGCCCGTTTAATGACCAGCATTCGTCGCGCTTATGCCCTGCCTTTTTACAATATGAACACTCTATCGTGTTAATGCCGCTAGGCTTCTCGGGTTTCGGTAACGCGTATCTGTTTGCTTGTCGGCCCGTACGGCAATCTCGCGCGTAATGACCGTTCTTTCCGCACTTGTGACATTGTCCTACGGTATTTCCCGCGCCTCGCGTATTCGCGGCGGGGTATTTATTTTTTGCCGTTGCTTGCGCGCTACGCGGGGAGGGGCCTCTAACCTTTTCCTCCGCGCTGGCGCCGGTTATTGCTTCTTGCAAACTTGCGTATCGCTGCGCTCTTACTAACAGCTTTATATCGTCGTGCAATCCGATCTGAAAATTATGCAGCGCTTGAGTTTTAATGTTTTCGAGGATGGCCTTCTGCTGTTCCTGCGTGTGGCCTTTACCCTCTTCCATTGCTTCATACAATTCGCGCGCTAATTTCTCGACGCGCCTACCGAATTCTTGTGCGCTTTCGCCGGGCTTTTGCGCTAGCGAATTAAATTCCAGCTGCAAGTGCGTCGTGCAGCGTTTTCCTAAATATTCTGTCTCGAGTTCGCGCTTTAATTGATCAAAATCGCGGATATCGCGCGTGTCGAAATCTGTCATAGCCTTCCCTTTAAATTTCGTACAAAGAATAGCTTCGAGTAGCATTGACTCGTTTGTCGGCTGTATACTTTTCATAGCATACGTGCTAGCGTTTATGAACTCTCGGACGCGTTCTCGCGAATCTCCATTGATCTCGGGTATCATTGCTCGCGCTTCTTTAAGGCTGAGGTACCCGGTAACTAGACCCGGTTGGTTCCGGACGTCGCTACGCGTTCGTCCGTATGTGATATCCAGCGGGCCTTGGCTGTGCACGCGACTGTCTCGCGCGTCGGAATCGTATGGGGCGGATTCCATCCGGCCTACGCGGTTCCGCAATTCGCGAAAAGCGCGAAGGAGTTCGGCTGATCGGTCAAATTCCGTAGCCTCGATGCGGTCCATGCGTTCTTGCATGTCGCGCATTAGATTAATTAAATCGGTAATTACAACGTCCTGGGCTCTCAACTCGGATCGCGTCGGCTCTGGGGCCTGAGGTCGCCTGGCGGGCGGCCCATTTTGCGCCATTTCGGTGGCGGCCTGTTCGGACACTCTAGATGGGTCCGGATTTTCCTCGCGGTTCTCGCGGCTTGGAGTCGCGTTTCCTGTCTGACTCATTTTGAGAGCTTTAGGCGTATAGTCCTCCTCGTTAGGATCAAATACGTCGGTGTCGTGTGAAGTGAGGGAAAATTCTCCTCGTTGTGACACGTGGCTCGGCGTGACGTCGGAGACGTCTGTCAGTGAGTCTGTCGGAGTCGGTCGCTCTGTATTATTATCGCGGTGTTCGCGTTCGCCTGTTACGCTTACGTCTACTTCGTCGAACGGAAACTCGCGTTCTATGACAACGTTCGGAGATAGTACGGGCGTCTCTTCCTCGGCAAAACGCGAATCTAAATTTTGTCGAACTTGATCTAATCCGTCTTGCTCAGCGGGCCGGTCTAACCCTTCGCTTTCAGCGGGCCGGTTTACCCCTTCGCTTTCAGCGGGCCGGTTTAACCCTTCGCTTTCGGATCGCGTCGCACTCACCGGGTTAACTAGATTACGCGAAGCGCGGTGCGCGGACTCGCTATGGACGAACGACGTTTGTCGGACGGGCGTCTGTTGGTTCGGGTCGTCCGACATCTACTTAGCGCTCGCGGATATAATAATTTTCGCACTTACAATATCGCCGCGAATCGCATGTTGCTGCCTGTCTGCATCGCCTGGTCGTCGGGCCGCTTCGCTGCTTGGCTGCGTCCCTGTCGTCGCTGCGTCCCTGTTGCGCTGCTATGCTGCTTCGCTGTGTCCCTGCGTCGTCGCTCGGGCCGGTGATGCCGTGCGGTAGGTCGTGGCCGTCTCAGGTGTCACTTCTGCACTCGCGGCTGCTACCGTCTCTTAGCTCGCGTCTTATCTGACTTTTCCTTTCCGGGATGCGTTGCCTCCCTTATTAATTGAACTTGGTCTGTTTCAGACGTGAGATGGCGATGTGGGCTGGTCCTTCCTCGCAAGATGGCTGAAACTATCCCACCGCTGCCACCAAATTGTTAGCCGGGTATCGGCTAAGGGGATCGAGTTCCGCTTGCGAGCGAGAAAGGAGTGAATCAACACGTCCGATTTCCAATTTATATCTTTATTGAATAAATGGGCTTGTTCTACACGGGTCGTCTCTTCTTGTTGAGTTCCCGCCTTGCGGTTCGTTTTCAGGAAATCGTAGGTGTTTCGACGCGACTGCTAGCTGTTCTTCGACCGACTGCCGGGCATGCCAATTCGGCGGTCTTTTATAGTCTTGCGACCGAGTCTTGTTGCTAACTCGGGACTTCCGAGTTAGCGCGGAATTCTCGTTGCCGACGCCTCGCGATGGCCTTCGCGTCAGCGATTTCGGTCGCTCCGGAATCCGCGCTCCGGGTTCCGGTGTCGACTTGCATCGGATGATCGCTCGTCCGATGCAATCGTCAGGAGTTTCGGCGGAAGTCATATTCGACTTCTGTCGCTACCTATCGAATTACCTAATCGTTGCGCGCTCGCAACAATTCTATCTTCTCAAAAGTGAACAACAAAGATAGAATGATACTGTGTCGCACTGTGTCGTTGCTGGAAAGTAACCATATTCTGACATTGTTCAATAAATAGTACAATAGTAGATTGCACATATTCCTTCAGTATATTAAAACTGTACCATATTTTATGAAGAATATTGAAGATTGTTTATATGTCATCATACGTACAACATATACATTTGTAATATGTTCTTTACAGAACAGAATACAGGTCCTTAATATTTAGCAGGGAATATATACAATCTATTATTATGCCATTCTCTGAACATTTACAGAATTTACATGATATATCATTATAGATATTGAAAATCATATAATATATTGTATGTGTGTGTATGTGTACGCATACTTACCAGTATTAATATTTATATCTTTTTCATTTCGTCTAGATGCTTTAATCCATTGCTGACGGATGGATTCGTTTTTCGGGAATTGAAATAACTTTATTGTTTTGCGTGCACTGTCTGTGCGGCTGGCACAATTAATTATGCAGCACGCCGGCATAATTTCTGTAATAAAAAAAACATTACACTATGATTATATAGCACTATATAAAACATTACACATTGCACTGCATATTATAATAACTTACTTTCAATGTAAAATTTATTGTGTCGTCCGAAATCGTCGAAGAGTCGCGTAGCGGGTGTGTATGTGTGTGCACGTGTGCCGGCACCGTTCTCTCGAGCTACAAGCCGGCGAAAACCTAACTTACAAAGGCAACTGCAAAACTGAGACGCCTCGAGCCTACGAGCATTTTGACTCAATTCTTATTGGTCGAGACATTGGACTACTGCGCATACGTGATGTTGTTTCACCTTTCTTATTACATCATGCTTTTAACCAGATAGTTGTGTGTAAGGTACCCAAAACGATAGCACAACGGGGGTTCCTTTGCCTCATCCAGGATAACGTTTATGGGCGTGGACATACGATATCCCATGGCACATCTCAGGAGTTTCCACTGAAGACGTTGTATGGCAAGAAATAGCTGTTTGTTGCCCTTGTATTTAAAGACAACACAACCGTATTCTATGGCTCCTCTAAATACCGCGCGATACAGGGAAAGTAGCAGCTGAGAATGAGCGCCCCACCTGCATCCCGCTAGAACCGTTAATATGCTGGAGATTCTTCTGCCTTTATTGAGCAGATATTTCATATGGGCCTTGCCCGTCATCTTGGTGTCTAGGTTGACTCCTAGAAATCTGTGTTCGTTTGCCATAGGTACGGCTGAACCGTTTATTATTATATTAGGCTTAGGGAGTTGGTAATTTCTTTTTTGCGTGAACACCATACAGCGGGATTTGGCGGGTGCCAGGTCGAGACTCCTAGTTCGAAAGTAACGATTCAGTGCTTCTAAAGATTCCTCCAATAGTCGGTATGCTTCTCAGATGGATTTGTGGGTAGTGTAAACGACCGTGTCGTCTGCATATTCCAGAGAATACACCCCCGGACTCAGTTTCGCTTGATGTCCTTGAGGTAAAGGTTATAAAGCGGGAGGCTCAATATTGATCCTTGTGAATCAAGCACCTTCGTGAGTGTTGTAAGGGCCTTGTATATTGCCGTCTCGAGAGAAGAAAATCCTCCTGTTGCGCAGTAAGTTGCCTATGAAGCAGCGTGTTCCTGCGGGAACGCCGATTTTCCTTAGGTCCTCTTCAACTATTTCTGGTCTAACATTATCGAATGCCCCAGCGATATCTAAAAATATACAGACAGTGAACTTGCCATTAATGAACCCAAGATGTATGACGTTTGAGAGTATCGCCAAGCTGTCACTGCACGATCGGAAGCTGCGGAAGCCGAATTGAGTCTCTGAAAGAATATCATTTGCTTAAAGGTGCCAGCGTAATCTGTTGTAAACACATTTTTCCAGCGTTTTAAGTAGGCAAGACAGTAATGAAATCGGGCGAACGCCGTTGGAGTTGGGTTTGGGAATTAGAACCACTAGAGCTTCCCTCTAGCTATCCGGAAAGGTGCCCTTAGCAATAAATTTATTAAAAATTTTTAACAAGTGGGCCTTATAATTTTCTGGGAGAGCCTTTGTAACCGGACACGGCTACTGGAAGGCACGGTTGTCGAATTATCTCTTCCTATCGCACGGTCGCCACTCGGTTTTACCGATAAATACCGAGAAGGTCTATTAACTTTATTCCCTTTTATTCAGGTTGCTGCACCCGCTGTCTCGTACTCGCTGCTCACTCCCCGGATCCTCGCTTTACCGCATACCAGGTCTACGTGGGACATACACCCAAGTATCAGATAAATATCGATTTTAACTTTCCCTCTCATTAACTATTTCCCTGTTTCAGGTTCTCAACTTCTGCAGATCGTCGCTGTCGCCCTTCCCGGATCTTCGCCACCCCGCATACCAGGACTACGTGGGACAACCGCTGAAGCTTCGCCGAGGAACAAGGTAAGTATAAGATAAGTACGACAATCAATGTTCCCTTTTTAAACTATTTCCTTGTTTTAGATTCCCGACTCCGCTGGCTCGTCGCTGCTGCACTGCCCGGATCTCTGCTTCGCCGCACACCAGGACTACGAGGGACAACCGATGGAACTTCGCCGAGGGACATCGTAAGTATGAGGTAAGTATGAAAATCAATGTCCCCTTTTTACACTACTTCCTTGTTTCAGATTCCCAGCTTCGTTGGACCATCGTTGCTGCACAGCCCAGATCTTCGCTTCACCGCATACCAGGACTACGTGGGACAACCGATGGGACTTCGCCGAGGGACAAGGTAAGTATGGGTATATGGTAAGTATGACACTCTATATTGTTGGAAATTTCACAAAATCGTTTTATTCCTTTCTTTTCGTAGATTATTAATCACAATGTGTTGCACAATTATTAATTTTCCACACACGATCGGTCTCTGCCTGTCGGCTCACAATCTATAGAGTATCCAGAATGTCCCGCGGATTGCACGCGCAATGTCCCGATTGTTGTATACTAGAATCGTATTCGAGAGCCAAATATGCGCTTAATCGCTTACAATCTTTTGTTTTCAGGTAACCGTGTACTTCTCGCCGTTGTAACGAGTGAATTTTACGCGTTGGGTAACGCGGGAGTTTCCGTTTTTAAGAGGCTGGTTGTAATACGTCCGCACGCTACGGCTTCCCACGAAAGACTGCCTCGAGCGCTGGGCCTCGCGTTGGCTCCCCACCGCGGCGGTGGTTTCCCCACTCCAGTGATCTATCCCTACTCGCGGGTTGTTATTCCGCTTTCTCTTGTGACGTCAACTGACGGTGCCGCTGCACCTGGTTTCCGCTTTTGTAAACGGCCTCGGCCGTTGACGCCGACCCGTGCGCAAGTTCGCGGAGGCGTTCCCCGCCACGTTTTTGCTCAACTTCCCCAGAGAAGATGTCCGGGTGCAAAGTTGGTCGTCCGCCGACGACACCGACCCTATGGGCCTTTACCTACTCTACTTTTGAACCTTCAACCGACGTTTAATCCTGCGGAAGATCGTTCCGTCGCGAAATCTTAAACCTGGGGCCGGCCAATGGAGTCGACCCCCTATTGACGTTTACCAGGTCTCTATATTCCCGCTTAAACCTTTTGTCCCTGAAAGAAGTATTCGCGTTACCCTTTCGAAGCCGCCTATCCTTCTACGATTATCGGGTCTCTCGGGGCCTCCTCCTACCTCCTCTCCCTAAAGAAAGTCTTCACGCCGATTGCTAGGATCCGCCCTGTCGCTCCGGTCCATGTGCCGCTTTCGCTTCCGGGACGTCGTAGGTTGATTTGGCCGCGTTGCTAAATGGTGTCCCACCGCAACGCGCTTGTGTTCTGCGCGCTTGCTCGGTGCATCCGCTCTCGGTGAGCTCTCGGGAGTGCGCGGCTGCACCTTAATGATTGCGTAGCTCATGGAGGATTCACACTGCGTCCGATGTTCGACGTACGACGATCCGATATCCAATAGGAAATTTTTGTCTCTAATAATAAATTCTGTTATTGGATGTCGGATCGTCGTACGTCGAACATCGGACGCAATGTGAATCCTCCATCACTTGATCCAGGCCTGAAGAACTAACTTGGTAGTAGCTAGGGCTGATTTAAGCTCGTTTTCGGTGAAATGTTGATCTATCCGGTGCTGCATATTTGGAGAGGCTTCGTCCTCCATTTGTCGAGCTTGCAACGAAGGGGCCGGTGAGGTGAGCAGGAAGGTGGACACAGCTTGTCTATTGCCGCCTGCTACGAGGATTCTAGAATCTTATGGTCCGTGAAGGTATTACTATCCTTATTTTTGAAAGCCTTAACCAGTCGCCAGATTTCTGAAGTGGGAGTCTTGGAATTAAAGTTAGTGCAGAAGGAGCGCCATCCGATTCTTTTTTGCTTGAAGAGAATACGTCTGCATTCCCTGTTTTGGCGTGTGAGCTCGCGATAGGTGTCTCTAGAGGGGTCTCTTTTAAAAATCTCCAAAGCCGATTTACGATCTCTAATGGCCTCAGTGCATTTCGCATTCCACCACGGGGCAGGAGTGCTCTTGTAGATAACATTTCTGGGACCAATTTTGCCGTCCTTGCCTTCCTCCCGTAGTATGGCCGTTTCCCTGATGCAATTCACCAGAGTTTCGTAGTCCTCCGCTTCGTTGCCCGAGTTCCACGACCGCTGACCCCTGGCGTTTTGGCAGCCTGAAGCTGAGTTCATCAAGCTGTGTGTTGGTCAATTTAAGTTTATACGCAAAGCGCTTGATTCTAGACACTGCCCCGTTGACGATTGTTTCAATTGGAAAATGATCGCTGGCCATAGTATCATTTGGTGTACGAGTACAACAGTTACCTGCAATGTCCGGGGATGCCAGAGCAAGATCAATAATAGAACCGCCGTTAGTGTTTGGATTGTATCGCGTGCATTCGGAGTCATTAAGAATGAGGTAATTATATGACTCGATTCGCGATGCCAGTCGGCCACCGATACTGTCGCTGTACTGCCCCAGAGACGGTGATGCGCATTTAGGTCTCCCACTATGAGAGCATACTTGTAATCCGATGCGAAGTTCAATAGATCGTTAAATGCTTGTGCAGGAGTATCGTTGTTAGGGTGTCTATAGACATTAAAAATAAGCAGCTCGTCACCTCAAAAAAGCAGAGAGATGGCAGCCGCCTCAATGGAGTCGTGCACGACAAAAGGTAATTGGACTGAGGAAACTTTGAGACTTGATCTCAGGAGAAAGCAGATACCGCATAATCCCGGATTCACAATGTCATGTCTTAATTCATAGAAACCTCTAATGCTTATTTTACTCACCTCCGAGAGGAGAGTTTCCTGTATGCAGAAGACGTCATAATTTTCTGCTATTAACTGCAGATCGGGCAGTTTGCTTTGAATTCCTCTAGAATTCCACTGCAAAATTCTGATTTCTGCTGATGAGGAGTTATGCCCTTGCGATGGGAACATTACCCAAACATTACCTCTCATCGGGGTAGTACGCGAGTGAGAGGGCTTAGCCGTTATCTTAGCATATGTATGGATTCCCCGAGAAATCTTGACTTGAGTGTGAAAATTCTTCTTCAGCGAGAGGATTGAATCTATTTTGGAGTGGTGGCGTATAATCGCTTCTTATGGGAGTGTTTGACGTTGGACTTGGGGTGCTCATATTTGGAAAATTGACAAAGTCAAGCCTTGGATCGCCGGGCAGTTTAGCGCCCTTGACCTTTCTTCTAGCCTCTATATACGATATGTTTTCGGCGGCGGCCAGCGCATTTATTTGCTTTTGTTGCAAAATGATCGGACACTCGGTTGATGTAGCACGGTGCAGTCTGTCACAATTAATACATTTCGGGGGGGTTGTTCTTATGGGGGTACTCTTCGTCCTTGTCATGCTTGTCTTTGCCACAGAACAAACATCGTGGACGTCCCTTGCATTGATTGCCGATGTGGCCAGGTCTAAAGCAGAAATAACATATTCGAATTTTAGGGATGAATGGATATACCTTATATCTAACCTTAAATAAGCTAACCGAATTTGGGAGGATTTGACCCGCAAACTTAATTCTTAATGTACGGGACGGAAGGAACTGAAATTCTTCGCCTACTTTAACCCATCTATTTAGTCAATCTATACCTTGAATTTTTGCAGACGATTCGATGTAATCTGTAAGCGAATCCGTGGGAAATTTCTTAGGCACGTCTTTAATTATGCCTATTCTTTGCACCTTGAATGACGGAATATAGGCTTTGAGGTTAGCTGCTTTTAATATAGGATTATCAGCTAGATTGTTTGCGGCTTCACGACTGCGAAAGTCAACCGTGACTCTGCCGCGACCAGTTTTACGTACCTCTATGACATCTTTATACGCAAATTGCGAGATTAGTCTACTAACATTAAGGGGGTGTAGGGAGGGGTCGCCTCCTTCCTTATTGTTAGATGATTGGACGAACACCGAAAATGGCGCCTCATCTTTGTGGGAATATTTGAAAGTCGACTCACCGGGCAATTAAACACGTGCGTCGTCCGACGGCACACGTTTGTCCGACCCTTTCTTAATTATTTTAAGCATGTTACCTGAGTCGCTGGGCATTTCCGAGTCCGAGATGGCGACATTCTTTTACGGTCGTTGCCTGTGGAGGGGAGGGGGGGAAATTGTCTTTAGGGTTAGTTATGATAGGCGACAAGGGTGCAGTCTTGTCGCTTGTCGGCGACGTATCCATGTATTCGTCGCTATCGTCCTCATCCATGGGGAGAAGGTTGTCCCGTGGGTTGTCCTCTTTATTGTTTAAAAGCTGGTTGCGCAATTTGAGGAGGTTCGGCGCAGATGCACGGGGATGCGGGATTGTTATGTGTGAGTTTGAGTCCTCGCTCACATGTTGGGAAGCGAAACTTTCGAATTGACTTAGTGGGGCTGAGATATGTGCGGATGTTGTACGATTAATATCAGAATGGGGAGGGGTCCCAGGATGCTCCCTGGGACCCTCTGTGCTGGTGCAAGAGGCCGAAACCCCTCGCATTCTGTTTCGCGACACCAGAATCCGAAGAGTGTGGATGTCTAGTCGGATCAAAGAAATCTCACTACACGCTGGTAAATATAACCACAGAACGTATAAAGTAAACTTGTAGCCCGCGTATTATAACACAATCCAGCTACTAATAAAAGATTCGCGCGATCTTGACCGGGAACTGTCTCAAATGAAACTGTACGGGAAAGCTCTCGAACACGCAGGAGATAACACGTCCGCTCACTTCCGAAGTCCGCGCGCGAATCCGTGGTTAATCTATTTCTGCAAGTCAGGTAGAAAAACACAGAGAGACTCGTTTTATAGAACAGAAAAATACCATAGAATATATGATCAAGTTAGTTCAAGAAATTGACGATAGATCGCACTGTTCTCTACATTTTTCTCATATAACACCTTTCGACAACGAAATGAGAAATTATCTCTGTTCGACTTTAATTTATTATTGTACTTTGGACAATATATTTTGTTACTTATCACATTATGTTCTATTAAATAGTTTATTAATTTGTCTTTATCGTGAGTCAATGCCAAAAACTCGTGCAGCATTTTGGCACGATAACTTATGATAAAACAAAAGAATATAATTTCAAATTATGTTACACTTCTGACTTACCAACCAAACAGTTGTCACGTGACCTCTTGCATGCGCATGTGGTCGCGGGGCATGCTCGATCGTAGTCGTTACATCTTATCGGTATGACAGGTCTCATAACCTGATAGTCGTCAACTTTAACTGTTAATATCTCGCTTCGCGGAGCAGAGCGACACTTTTTTCTGTCAGATTCGGTCGTTTTGTGCAAAAGCGCGTCGATTAAGCCTAAGTTCAACGAAATCGGTGAGGAGGCCACTATTCTACATATTTACTTTTTTCAACAACTACAATGCAGATGCATAACGATGCAACGCTACAAGGAATCAAAAAGTTTATAATTGACTGGTTAAGACATGCTAAGGAAAGACATGCAAGACATTTAACAGGCAATGAGTAAACAGTGTGACCCATCAGCAACATTACTTTTATTTTATTTTTTTAAACATTTCATACATTTTTAACATTTTTGCTTTTTAAGTTTTTTTTTAGTTTCTTGAAAAATTGTGTTATATGAGAGATATGTACTAACACGTTAACATATATATATGTACAGTTATATTTTACAAATGTTAAAAAAGTACTATATATGTACCTCTATTTTTGTACGGTGTTGTTATGCCGCGTCGCCGGTTGGTGACGGCTTACGGCAAAACGTTTATTATTTTCGGGATCTCTTGACCTTACGAGTTGGGACTCGGTAGGCACAGGCGGGCAGACTAGGAAGCGGTCGGGTTCGCAGGTGGAACGGGGGTGTAGGCGTCGTTAAATGAACTTCACTTCGTTTTACTTTATATTGGAGCTTTATTTCAGCGCCCCTTTTACACTCACTAACTTACACTTGTATTTGCCTTTCACAATTACTATAACTCGCACGCGCTTTGTTATAATGTAAACCTTCGCGACACGACTTACGAGAACGGTCACGGGCAGAGTCTCCGGTGTATTACTCTCCGTCGCGGCTTCTTCGACGGTCCCTTATATTGCTTTGAGTTATGCCCTGTCGGCACTTTTCCGCCGGGTTCGACGGTCCCCCGAATGAGGTCGGTCAGTGACCGAGCGCATTCGCAATCTCGCTGTACTCCCGCGGTTCCGCGATTGTCGAAATGCGTTGTCGCACATTCCTATGCATCTCGCAATATTGTGTCGAAATGCGTTGTCGCACATTCTTATGCATATCGCAATAGTTCGATTGACGCGAAAGCTTGATGAACTTCCGCGTCCGCGTCAGCGTAAATTGAGAAGTCTTTCGAAAGACAATTTCCTCGAAGTCTTTCGAAAGGCTATTCTGTAATTTTATTATAAATAATTTAATAATTACCCGTTGTAATTTTAGATTACAACAGTGTACTAAATTTTTTTATCTTTAAAACTTAAAGTAGTTTATATGTATTTTTATTTTTACTCCTTGTAATTTTTTCCCCAAAAATTAGAGGTACTTTGTTTAAAAATTATTCTTTTAATAAATAAAGATTATTAATCTTTTAGTTTTAAGATATATCTTATGCAAAGCATAATATATCAATTCAAATTAATATGCAATGTATAAATATACTTATTTTTTCATGTACATCATAGACAGAAGTGTTAATTTTTTTGTTATACGTTTTGGAATGTGTTTGTTTAATTCTATAATTTATTTTCCAAACGAAGAATTATTTTATTGGACAAGACGAATGCATTCCGAAATTTATCACAAAAGAGGAACAATATTTCTGTCCACGATTGTACAATTATCCTCTTTCTGGTTAAACCGTAATTTCCGGCTCATTGTACATAGAATATCCATACAATATCGCAAGTGTTATATAATTGTGGCGGTCTACGCCACTCATCATGGTACACGCCCGCGCGATAACTCTACGGTACTTGTATTACCGGCGGCGACTTCGCATCAACGTCGCTAGGCGCCGCATCGCCTGTACCGTTTCGCGTATTTCAGATTCGACCACGACCTGTATATAAGGGGACCTCCTACGCCGCCTGACAGATCTTCTTAGGCGCTAGTCGCCTACGCACACCTATACCCAGATAGCCAAGCGTGATAGAACATACTGAGCAAACTAATACATTGCATGTGTTTTCATATATTTGCTGGTGACATTGAAATAGAACACGTTACAAATATACAGCTACATGACTGCTTATACATGCAATCAGTTGACGCAATTTCAAGAGCAAACGGTACGCAATATTGGTACGTTATGTTGTCTGCAACCTGTCAGCAACATGACAGCAATGAATGATTCATCGTTCCATCTTGAGCATCATGATGCAAACGTGACAGCAACAACATATATATAATGATTTCCATCCGTTATTGTGTATATGTCATCAAGCTGTGAAGTTTTTTAATTGTATCTCATATGAATATCTCATTGCTAACGAAGTGTTGACAATATGAAATTGTCACAAATCCCTCACAATTGATGCTGTCACGTTGCAATCAATTTCCTGTTAATAGAAATATAATTTATATGAGTTCAAACCGACAAGCATAATGCTGTCTCACCTCGTCCCGAATTTGTCAAAATTAGTTGCATTAACGACAAGCTGTTTGTTGGCAACATGGCAGCAAATTCACTGCATTTGGCTATCTGGGGCATATAATGTAAATATACGTTAATTGTTTAAAATACAAACATATGTCACCTTTCTTTTCTACTCTTTTGCGATTCACAATCCAATAAGGTAGATAATCGCTTAAATATAAAAGTAGCAGCGCCTATATAATTAATATCTTGCGACATTTTTCGACTTCTAAATAGTCGACTTATAGAAGTCGATTTTCCGTCGACTTTTAAATAGTCGACTTATAAAAAGACGGAAAACAGTCTAGCAGTCATTTTTATTTTATATTAAGCGCATCATGCATCATCAATATGGCGGCGAATCTCGAGGAGGAGCAGAGCTTATGCGAGTGCGAGGAATACGTGCCGCAAGACAGGACACGATAAGACGTCGTAAAGCGCCGCGCTATCGACCGCCGCCACGAAACGTCGTTGTTGTTGTCATTCACAGTCCTCATCATCATTGTCTTCCCGTTGACTTCCTCCGATACTTCCGATAGTTTCTCCAGCAGGGGGTCGATTGTGTATCTTGAAATGATGAGGTAAAAATTACAAAAGTGAGAAAATTCATTAGCGTTCTACAATTTTATTTATCAAAATCTAGTAAAATCTGTTCACTTTTGTAAATTTTACCTCGTTTCAAGATATATAATTGATCTCCAGACGTACGCGGCGGTTTATTTTATCGACGTTAAAAGTTGGCGGGAAGTCGATTTTTCGTCATGACGGGAAGTCGACTTTTAATCGGCGATTTTTGAGACATTCGCCGACTTCAAGTCGACTTGAAATCGACTTTCGTCCTTAAAAAAGTCGACTTCTCTGCCAAGTCAGTTTCGATAAAAGTCGACTTCAAGTCGATTTAAAGTCGACTTTTTGCTATTGTAGGGGAGGCCGGGGCTGGTTGTGACATTTTTTTTATAAAATGTCTCAACTCTTTGATTATGTTGTTCTTATAAATGAATCTAGACTTGCTAGATTCAGTAACTAATCGGGATTTAAATTTAATAATAATTTTATCTAACCGCTCATTAGAAATTATATAAATTAAAAAATTCTGAAAAAAGAAACATGTAACTTTTTATCCCACACCAGGGGCTGGTTGTTACAACACACGGGGTAAATTGTTTTAATTTTAAGATTAAATATTAAAACACAAATATTTGTAAAGTTTATAAAAGTAAGGTTTATTGTAAACAGAAGAAATTAGAGAGTATATACCACAACATACACATTTCTGCTTATTTAGATAACAAGTGCTAGACCAATAGACAAACCTGCGTTTTTGACGGCTGCTTGTCCTGTGACGGCTCCTCTCACAAGAACGCCAGCGCCACTAGCTCGCGCGGTATGTCTTCCGACACTGGCGTGATCATTTTCTCTTTCTAACGTTACTATAGCGTTCTCGGTTTAGCTACCGTTGGCACTGTAACAACCTACCCGTGTAACAACCAGCCCCAGTCTCCCCTACTCACGCTTATTAAAAACATGATGGCAAAAATAGACACAGATGCGGGCTTATATGTTGCTCAGAATGCAGACAAGTTATGAAATCTATAAAAGTTTACAAAATAGTGACATAATAAACACATAAATGTTCAATGAAATACTGCATATTGTGTGCATATAAAGCTCAAGAAATGACAACAATTTTAAATATTTCATGTTTGATAAAATTATTTAAAAACATGTAAATAAATAAGTAAGACGTATCCCAAAATTTATCAAAAATTGCTTCGCAGACCTCTGCACTATGTGATACCAGAGGTATCACTTAAGCTGATCTGCAGCAAAGAACATTGTAATTTAGGCTTCTCACAAGCTCGCCTCTTATACTAGCGCGTGATGATTTTTGATTACGAGAAAGCGACGCGTGGTATAGCCGCGTCGCGACAGCGTGCGGTACTAGCGCTCGCGGTAATTGTTGTGAAATTATTTCCACCAGGGTCAGCATGTGATTATCATGAGTTGGCTAAGTAACGTCATTATCTGAGCTCATATATTTCCTCATATACATGTTAACTTGTACTCATGATGTGTATTATCACAATATTGTAAACGTAGTCTAGGATCGCGCCTAGCATTCGAATTTCCCGCGCGACAGACGATATTACCGCCGCGCTCTGCGCATGCGCGCCTCGCGCCGAGAGACACCCAGAGCCTTAGGCCGGGTCTACATACAAGTCGGAAGACAGTTATCGGACGCCGCTACTCGTATTTCGTAACCGCTCGCAAAATCCCGTCTACAAGATTAGTCGTCTGTCAGAGTCGTCTATTGGCGCATGCGCACAACCTTGATTTTTACGTGTAGGCTACCGGAGAGTTGCGTGATGGCCACCGTAGCAAACACACGCGTTTTAACCTAGCTAGTGACCGCGAAAGTTTTTATTTAGTTTCGGGGTTCTTTAGTGGATACGGAGAGTAAATTAGGAGTTTCTTAGGCCCAGTTCAACAGTGGCCAGTTAGCTTAACTAGTAGTTAAGTAGTGATGCCAACCACTGAAACAAAAATCGGTGAGGGTTTTTCAGTCGCTCTCGGGTGAGAGCTGTTTACGAGGTTAGATTTTAACAAAAATCGGTGAGCTGTTTACGAGGTTAGATTTTAACAAAATTCGGTGAGCTGTTTACAAAGTTAGATTTTGACAAGTTGCATTTTTGCAAAATACATAAGTGAAATATTGACAATATACATATTAAACATATATATTGAACACTGAAATAATTAATTTCCAGCTTTGTTCTCATTACGATATTGCATCGTATAACAAAAATGGATATCAAAACAAACCGAATAAGAGCACCAAATTTTTCTCAAGATGAAAAACTGATACTTATATCATTAATAAAAAAATACAAATTGATAATAGAAAATAAGCGGACTGATGCTGTGAGTGTTAGAGACAAAGAAGAGGCTTGGCTCAAGATATTAGACGAGTATAATCAGCAAAGCAACTGTCGCCCTCGCGAATTAGGAAACATAAAAAACTTCTGGATCAATGCTAAGAAGGACGCCAAGAAGTTGTTTGCAAAAAATAAAAGAGAAACATATCTCACAGATAATTTAATTAACATTCAATTATTTAGGCGCTTTTGATTACGAGCAAGAATTTATTTTTATCACATATATTTGTTAGGTGGTGGATCCTCAAATATTGTGACTGATGTTGTGGCCGATGCCATTTATGAAATAATTGGACCATCCATCGATGGATTGATCAATCCGTTCGATTCTGACAAACCAACACCCAAATCAAATGATGTAGAAACACCATCAACTGTAATAAATCTACTAGATGATGATATGGAGAATGATGATCCAAATCACACAAGTGTTTTTCAGGTTTGTCAATATCATATAATATTTTTGTTTATTGTTGTTTTACATATAGAAACTTATACTATTTTAATGAGATACAACAATTTTCAGCATTTAGTAAAAAGCAGAGAATTAAACAGTTGGGCGGAATATAATCCTCAAAAATTGAAAACAATCATCAGTCCTCCGCTTTCCAATGCAAGAAAAGGTATCCAGTGTAAATATAGGCGCCCAAAAACGGTTCCAGTGGAGTCAAACAGTTCCAACGAAGAAACATTAAATCTTATGGAGACAAAAACAGCACTAGCAAAGTTAATGCTGAAGAACATTGAAGCTAAGCAGCGAATTGAAACAAAAATACTAAAAAAAAAACTCGAAAAAGAGCAACTTGCAGTTAAATTACTTAAAATAAAATGTAGAAAGGCGAATAGAGGAGAGCCTGTTTCTTCCTATTCAGATAGTATGTTGTCATCTGAATCTTCAGAAAAGATTCTTCTTTAACCTACGTGTACATATAAACGGGCAAAAAAGACATGATGGTGACAAGAGAAATTAACTTATGTTCAGTTTTTTGTTAATTTAGTATGTATTCCATGGCAATAATTGTGGGCTGTGTCAATAGAAAACAATGTGGCTATGCGATTAATGATGCATTAAGTTATTTTATTTTTTTTATTGTCATTGATTACGCATATACATATATTTCATGACAATAATTATGGGCTGTGTTAATAGAAACGTTAAAACGATGTGGCTATGCGATTAATGATGCATTAAGGTATTTTATTTTTTTATTGTCATTTATTACTCATATACATATATTTCATGACAATAATTGTAGGCTGTGTCAATAGAAACGTTAAAACGATGTGGCTATGCGATTAATGATGCATTAAGTTATTTTATTTTTATATTGTCATTGATTACGCATATACATATATTTCATGACAATAATTAGGAACTGTGTTAATAGAAATATAAAAACGACGTTTGTACGATCAATGACGTATATTAAGTTATTTTTTTTTATTCTTGTCATTGCGTGTATATATATATTTTTTAATAAATAAAAAATATGAGCTGTGTTAATAGAAACAGGTTTTCCATATGACTGCGTCTCCGTTTGTTCATTATAATAAGCTGCAAAATTATTAATACGTTATTTCACAATATATCTTTGATTAAACAAAAATAGAAATAAAAATATATACTTATGCTATATCAATTGTATAGTATGATTACCTCTGGAAATAATTGTTTATCATATGTTGTCTCGCATCATTCCTTTCGCCAGGCAAATCTATATCGCGAATCTGTGGTATCTCATCGTACACAATTCCATTGATCAGTGGATCTGGCGGCTTAGCTTGCCTTGCGATGTTATGTAGCACCGCGGTCGCTACAATTACTGGTAATGTTCGTTCAACAGTAAAGAAACGAGAACCGATGTTGAGTACGGCAAATGTTCGACTCCATATGCCGAATGTGCGTTCTACTACACACCGTGTGCGAATTTGAGCTTCATTGTATAATTGTTCAGCAGGTGTGATTGGATTATTCAGAGGTGTCATGAGATAGGGCAGATTTGGGTAACCGGAATCTCCAAGTAAAATTCCATCACCAAATCTCCTAGCTTCAAATAAAGTTTTTATTCGCGAATTATTGAATATGGTGGAGTCATGCGTTGCTCCAGGCCAGCGCGCTACAATGTCGATAAATTCTAATCGTGCATTTACCACAGCTTGCACATTTATCGAAAAATAGCCCTTTCTATTTCGATATAACTCTGCGTTTTCTCCACCTGATACAAATAAAACAAAAATTCAATTAAATGTATTAATCAAATATGAATCATTGTGCGATATATATATATATATTAATGTTTTTAGTTACCATATGATTCAACTCGTACGTGCTTACAATCTATAGCTCCTATGACTCGAATGAAGCCAGAAACTTCAAAAAATTCCTTTTGAGCTTGGCGTATTTGGTCAGGCTGTGCAGGAAATCTAATGAAATCCTCACTCAAAGTTGCAATTGCTGGGGAAACGCGATGTACAATCGTATAAGCCGAAACTTTACTTATTCCGCAGAAATCTCCCACCGTGATAAAAAATGATCCAGTTGCGTAGAATCTCAGTGCAACCAGTAACTGGATCATTGGAGAAATGGCATAATTCCTATACATATATATATAAGATAATAAATATCATTATTGAAAATAATGAATCATTAAGTCAAATACTTTTCAAGCATTTTATCATAGAACCATATTTTATAGTTTTATATACATACCAGCTAGTAAAATGTTCTAATTGGTGATGAATCCTATTGAGCAACATAGCAACACTCTGCTTTGATAATCGGAAACGATCAATAAATGCATTTTCATCTAATTCCTCAAAATAATTGATGCGCAGTCTTATCCTATGTTGTAATTGCAAAATTCTTGGAACTCTTGCGCCTTGCTCCATTTCCTCATCGTCATCCTCATATAATAAATCCCACAGTCTTTGCATGCTGATACTAAAAAATATAATACATTTTCAAATTTTTTGTTACAAATTAATTTTTACATCCATTCATGTTGTTTCTCCAAAATACAATTAAAACTGACTATTGACTTACATTTTAATATGACGTTATATTGCAGTACTTTTCAAAATGTTATTTCCTATTTTTATTAACAGCAAAAAACAATAATCAAACTATATATACCTTTGCTAATATAATAATGAAAAAACCACTTTGTGCAGGAATTCAAGAGGATGTACAAGAAGGACCTGAGCCCCAACAAGAGGGCCCTGAGACGCTTGAGGACCGCCTGCGAGAGGGCGAAGAGAACGTTGAGCTCGTCAACGCAAGCGAGCATTGAGATCGACTCGTTGTTCGAGGGTATCGACTTCTACACGTCCATTACTAGGGCTAGGTTCGAAGAACTCTGCGCAGATATGTTCAGAAGCACTCTCGAACCTGTAGAGAAGGCTCAGGGACGCGAAGATGGACAAGGCTCAAGTTCACAGCATTGTTCTAGTCGGTGGCTTTACTAGGATACCAAAGATTCAGAAGCTATACTTCAAGATTTCTTCAACGGCAAAGAACTGAACAAGTCTATCAATCTGAACTGGAATGGAATAAAAATATTAAATATAGTAAAAATAAATCACATTTATTTACAAAATTTATATATTTTCAATATTGTCAAAATCTAACCTTGTAAACTGCTCACCGATTCAATATTGTCAAAATCTAACCTTGTAAACTGTCACCGAATTTTCTTAAAATCTAACCTTGTAAACAGCTCACCGATTTTTGTTTCAGTGGTTGGCATCACTACTTAACTACTAGTTAAGCTAACTGGCCACTGTTGAACTGGGCCTTTAGGGGTTTACACGACCTTTAGGATAGCTAGACCGAAAGGGGAAAAAATAATTTCCCCCCGTGAAGGGGGGAATAAGGATAAACATAAGTTTAAAAAGATTAAGGACAAACAGAAAGCGAGAGAACGTCTGCCGATAAATGCTATAAAGAAAGCAGCAATGGAAAATGCAGCGGCTAAGCTAATAAACGAAAAGAAAAGAGCAGCCGAGGACGGAAATAATGAAGATGGAGAAGATGAAGATACACAGGGATTCTCACAGAAGGAAGGAGAATGGCAGATTGCAGGACAAAAAAAGATGGCAAAGGATAAGCGCGCCAAAATTTTACAAGAAATGACTACTATGAAGATAGGCAACAAGGAAGAGGGGACTAGCCAATCAGGTAACGATGACGTCAGCACGGAAGAGTCAATGCACGAATCAGGAGATATCACCACGGAAGATTCCAGGTATACATCGGCGAGTGAGATGGAGATAGATATGGAGGATATACAGCACGCAAATACCACGTGTACCGCTAACTCGAATCTGAACGCGAAAGTTAATAAGAACACAGGTATGGCTGAAAATAATAGAGGTATGGAGAGGACGGCACGAGAGGAATATATGAATCGTGCAGGAACACTGGAAAAAGTCAGTGAGTTAGACGCATCTGAATTGGCTAATCAGAAGCAGGTTAAATTTAACGAAGGGACCAATATAACATATAGATTAGTACTCAAATTAAATAAAGATAGAGTACAGACAAAAAGAGGTAAGAATCATTTTAAAATTTGGAAAATAGCTACAAGGGTTAAAATATTCCTTTACGGCTATTTGTAAATTTAAGAACTGTAATGACGCAAATATTTGTTTAGAAGCAATCAACAATATTACAGGAGAGACAGGGTTATCAGCAGAAATCGACCAAAGGAGATCGAAATTCGTAGGTGTGATCTCTGATGGGGAGATAGCATTATGGATTTATGGGACTCAATGGGACGACCACGAAGATGTTTTGAAGATCGGACGGATGTACAGGAAAAAGTGGGACAAAGAAAAAAAGACACTGATTGAAGAGGACACAGGAAATCTGATTATCACTTTTACGGGTGACAAAGTCCGTAAGAAGCTAGATTTATTTGGACGGAGAACTGCAATTAAAGTTAGGCCGTTTATTGCGTCGATCAAACAATGTTTTAAGTGTTTTAGGTTTGGCCACATAAAAGCGCTGTGTAAGAGTGAAGAGAGATGCATAATATGTGGAGAACTAGCACATGGAAACTGTACAAGAGTAGCGAAATGCAGAAATTGCGGAGGCAATCACAGATCTACTTGGAGAATGTGTAGAGAATATGAGAGAAACAAAAATATAAACCTTGCTATGGGATATAATAATGTTTCACGTAGGGAGGCAGAAAGAATATTGGCGGGAAAAGAACAAGATAAAGTACCAGAACAAACATACGATAGGTATGAAGCACCAGCACAATGGCCAAAACTTCCTCCGCCAAGAAAAGAGATGGAAGGAAGATGGTGTTGTGCCGGTGCCATGAGCTGCTCTCAGGGTCGGCACAGGATTCGGGAATCTCGGGTCGGAGAAGAAACACTCGTCACGATGTATAAAATTACAGCCCAATATATTTCTCTTCTAATCTTCAATACAATTCCTTTTATTTGAATTATGATACTCGCGAAATTACGACCTTTTATATACGCGACGCACGTTATTGTTTTATGGTTGACTGGCGACTGCCCGTCGCTCGTCGGAAAAGCGGGCGCTTTATCCACTCGGTATGGCTGACTTAGTTGTCAGCGTTTTTGATACCTTGATGTCCGGGATGACCATATTTGGTCATTCCCGAGACTGGTGCAGATCTTCGCGTCAGCGGTCTTTGTCGCTAGGGTCGGATTTCGTATCGGAGGCACTTGATGTTGCCAAGTGCATTCTTTATTCTTAACTACGATGTGCGCTCACAACAATGGGAAGAACCGCAGACATCTAGAAAGTTAATTACATATGAAGAGGACAGGGAGGATAAACAACGGAGAAAAATCAATACGTATAAAGACAAAGTGACTATTCAGAAAACTAAACAAGAGAATTATTATAAACAATTCGATAATAGAAGTGAAGAAATAACAAAGGACAAAAGAGGAATAGCCTTAAGACAAACGGATAAACAACCGGAAGAAGGATGGGACATCAGAGGAAGAATCGAATAATAATTCTCCAGAGGAAGAAAGACAAGGCCAGAAGGAAGAAGATTCAAATTTCCCGGAAGGTCTGAATAGGGAGCGAGATATTATCACAAGTTTGGCAGCTAAATTAATTTATTATACAAATCAGGATTGGGAATTTAGAAGAATTATACAAGAAATGATTCAAGGACCAGAACAAAAGAAACTTGAATGTGGCGGTCAGCTGCCCGCCTGCCGCCACGTGCGCGCGACCGTACATACGCTACACGAATAGTATGACGGGAGGCGCGCGGCGCGCAGCACGGATAGTAGCGTAATATCGATCGGCGCGCGGCATGAGATCGACCGGCAGAGTAGTTCGGCGCGCACCGCTGCGCGGCGTATCTCTCTCGTAAGTAAGGTTCGACATCGATCCTTATTTAAAGGGCAGCTCAGCGGGACCTCTCCAGCGATCTTCGAGAACGCCAGTCAGGGCGTGCTACCTTTCGGGGCCCCTGACATAAGTCTCTTTTACGAAGTGTTGCTCTACAGTGGGCCTTCGTAAAACACCTGCTTGGCAGGGCGTTAATACAGTAAGAGACAACCAGCATCCTGCCGCGGAAAGGTTTCCGGGGTCGTCGCGACCCGGCCCGTCGGGCGACTCCTTATCCGGCTCCTGAGTCCAAGACGTTGCCTGCAAACCTGACTCCGGCTCCTGAGTCCAAGACGTTGCCTCCTGCGAACCTGACTCCGGCTCCTGAGACCAAGGCGCTGCCTTCTACTACGGCCTCTGCTCCGAGTACTCCGGCTCTCGTGACTCCGACTCCTGCTCTTGTGAACCCGACTCCTGTTCCTGTATCCAAGACGAAGGATCGCATCGTGATCACAAAGGTAGAAACTCTACCACCTGGGAAACGTCTCCTACAGAACAAATCCAGGACTAAGTGGAGATTTACCCCGATTGCCAAGTGGGGTCATACTGACCCAGCAACACTACAATCGGTGGAAAACAGATCACCATCCATTTCGAGACCGACTCCAGACCAACCGAGCCCTACACCAGCTCCTGTTCCTGAGGCTACATCGAGAGATCCGAACTTGTCCTCCAAGGTAGAAACCTTTCTACCTTGGAAGCTCATACCTATCACAGTTCCGGCTCCCGAAGACGTATCGGCTCCTGAGATCCAGGCGAAGGACGCTATCCCGATCTCCAGGATAGAGACCTTTTTACCGTGGAAGCTCCATCCCATTGATTTACCACCAAGAGCTCCACGTGTCCGACGCCCATTGATTCAGAGAACTCTGTGGCGACTCAGACCGACCACCTCTTCAAGACGCCTACACGACCACGATTCCTGAAGATCCGACTGAGTCCTATTCCGTCAACCCCAATAGGCAAACCTAGGACTCCCGGACGGAACCTAGTGGTCCCGCTAGAGAATTTCTTCGAGAAGAAGAAATCCATTACGAAACAATTATTTAAAGAACCGTAATGCGTATATTACACTTCACAAAGATAACCTACACCAACACACACGACCATCTACACATTCACATAGAGGATATAATTATTTTGTACATAGAGCATGAATAAACATAGCGAGACTTTATCCAATTGAACATTTCGTTATTTGTGGGAACGACGCACCTTAACCTAATCCTGATCAACAACCCTACATTGAAGTAAGAAGTCAGGGAGATAAACATAATATCAAACAAGATATTTTACAAAAGAAGAAAGAATTGGAACTAGATGAAAAAATTAGAAGACAAAGAATGATAGTCGGCAATATCAAAAGAGATTTTTTGAGAGATCAAGGGAAACAAATAGCGCGTGCAAGTGTTCGTTCGGACACTTCACAGTGCTAACCAGATATCGGCACATTCAATATAAAAATAGTTAATTGGAACTGTAGAGGATTTCAAGGCAAGAAAAATGAGATAATCAAAAAAGCACAGGAATTCGATATAATTATATTAACAGAAACAAAGTGTAACAAAAATAATATATATATTCCAGGATTCAAATTGTATTGTAAACTGAGTAGAGGTAATAGTGGAGGAGTAGCAATCTGTGACAATGAAAATATAGAATTTGAAATTATAAATGGTTGGCAAAAAATAAATAATATATTTGATATCATAGGAGTAAAACTTATTAATACAAAAGAAAAAATTAATGTAGTTGCAGTATATAGAAGATCAGGAGATATAAAAGAAAGGATATGAAAAGATATATATAAATTCGAGACCAGAAATCTAGAGACTATTATTGCAGGAGACTTTAATGCACATCACACTCTATGGAATTGTTATGATATTGACAAACATGGAAAAGATTTATATAAAAACATGTACGATAATGAATATATATGTGTAAATGTAAATACATTAACGAGAACGGGAGCAATAGGACACAACATTCAAATAATCTAGATCTATTTTTTGCCACGTCGAGAATATGTGACGATATTGAATATGAACAAATCAATGATACTTGGGATTCAGATCATTATCCAATAAAAATTCGGCTGGCAACAGAAATAAAAAGTTATCTTAAGAAAACTAATAGATTCTCTACCAAAAAAACAAGATGGACAGAATACAAGAACACGATGGAGAAAATAATCAAGGAAAACATAGAAGAATATAGAGAGACATTATTTGGAAACAAGACCAATAAGGAAGAAAAATACTCTGCGTTTATTAATGTAATGAAAGCAACGATTAAAAACATCACGGAAGACGGAAGAAAAGAAAGAGGTCAGAATAAAGAAGATCAACAGAATAGAAAAACAATGGGAGATAAACCAAGAGGAAGAAAAGTTATGTGGTGGGATGCAGAATGTGATGAAGCGATGACAAGAAGACAAAGAGCACTAAAGAATTTTAAAAATAAGAAGGATTTACACTCATTAGTAGAATACAATAAGAGAAAAAAAGCGAAGAAGATTATCAACACTAAGAAAAGGGAAAGTTTTGATAAATTTTGTGCATCAATTAATAGATTTACGAGCCAGACATACGTATGGAATAAAATAAGAATTTTCAAAAGTGTAAAAAAGAAAATAAATTAGAATAGTTGGACTAACAAAAATAGAGAAGAAGAAATTAGAAAAGAAATTGATAAACTAGCTCCACCAAGTGTTCAAGTAGAAATGATGGATCAGGAGGGACTAAACAACACGGAAGACAGCTTGGAAGATAAGTTCACAAGAGAAGAACTGAAAAGAGCACTACAAATGATTAAGAAAAATTCGGCACCAGGAAGAGACGGAATAGAATATAGTATGCTGAAAGACATGACAGAAGAAATGGAGGAGGTGATGTTGGAAATATGTAATGAAGTGTGGACAACGGATTGGTTTCCGGAAGATTGGAGGAAATACCAGACGATGTTTATAGACAAAGTAGGCAAAGAGAAAGTCAGACCAATTGCATTATCATCGTGCGTAGGAAAGTTTATGGAAAGAATGGTGAATGAGCGCATGGTTTGGTGGGCGGAGCGAAACAACAAGCTAGCGAGAGACCAGAATGGATTTAGGAGAGGAAGGTCATGTGCAGAAAATCTAGTCAGGTTAACTACAGATATAAGGAACGGTATTTATACAAATCAATATATTTTGGCGGCCTTTTTAGATGTCTCATCAGCATACGATAACGTAATATACAATATATTAATGACAATTAAAGAAACTTAATTGTCCAAAAAATATTAGGAAATATATAGGTAAATGGCTATATTATAGGGATACGGAATTTATTATTAATGGTCAGGAATCGGAATATAGAAGAGTATATAGGGGATTACCTCAAGGGGCAGTACTTAGTCCACTATTGTATGCGTTATACACGTATAATGTAACTAACAAAGAACAGGTAGAATATGAATCGGTTCAATTTGCAGATGATATAGCAGCGTATATCAAGGGACATAATAGAGATGATAATAAACGAAAATTAGAAAAGGCTGTGAATAGTATTAACGAATAACTTACAGAGTTAGGACTTCAACTAGAACCAAAGAAAACAGTATTAGTACAATTTTCTAAACATGGTGGTTGTGATAATACTTATATAGAATTACAAAACACGAAAATATATGCACAAACAGAGGCTAAGTTTTTAGGAATATGGTTAGATAAGAAGTTAGAATTTCTAAAACAGGTACACGAAGTAAAAGGCAAAGTCAGCAAAGCGAAGTCATTAATGGTAAACTTGAATAACAAAATCTAAAGGTATGGAAGTGAACACAGCATTAATGTTACTTAAAAGCTTGATTAGATCAATTACAGACTATGGGAATTTTGTTTATTTTCCTAAAAAGGAAAATCAAAGATTAAAATGGAAAGAACACAAAATTTAAGAATTTGAACAGCGTTAGGATATAGAAACAGTACTCCAAATAATTTGATAATAGCTGAAGCAAAAGTCACTTTACTCAGGAATAGAGCAGAATTATTAGCTAGGAACTTTTTAAGTAAGATCAGGATATATGGAGAGGAGGATTTATGTATGTACAAAGATAGAAGAGTTAGTTCAAAATGAAGATTACACCAGATACAGACAACCGCGACATCAAAGAAGTATAATAGGAGAAGCTTGGAAAAGAATAAAATGGTGTAAAAAAAGAATGGGAGCAAGAAGAAAATTTGAAATATTCGATATGAAATATAAAACAGTAACGAAACAAATAAACGTAGATTTAAGCACGAGATATTGTCGGAAGAAAAAAGGAGTGACGGATGAACAGATGTTGGAGAAGATTAAAAGATTAAATAACACATGACATGGAAGCAGGATTCACAGTAATATACACAGATGGATCCAAGAAAAGGATGGGCAAATCGTTAGGTGCTAGTGTAATAATAGAAGAACAAGAATTGGCCTATATAATATTAGCATCCCGATGAACTGTTCCACTTTCACCGCGGAAGCAATAGCAGTCAAGGCAGCTTTAGAAATAATGGAAAATGAAGCGGATAGCAGACCAAGAGATATAGCGGTTTTGACAGATGCCAAGGCAGTATTACAAGCATTACGTAATAATCACCTAAGTGTATACAAAAAAAGGTATATAAATGAAATAAGAGAAAGACACTTTAGATTGATTAAAGAGAGGAAGAAAAGGATAGTCTATGTGTGGATCCCAGCTCACGTAGGAATAATTAGTAATGAGATGGCGGACAACTTAGCAAAGGAGGCGACAGAAGAGGAGGCTGATGAACATATAGAAGTACCATTTTTGGATTTCCGACAGGAATTTAAAAAGGAAATTTGGAACAAAACACAAGATTCATTAGTTAAAGATGCCAGTTACAAAGGAATTTATTATTTTAAAAATTTCTATAACAGAAAAAATGAGAAACCATGGTTTTACACAGAGGTCGAAAATAACAGTTATTTTAAAAATTTTTTGTAAAAAAGTCATTGAGTGTAAAAATTAATTTTTATTCAAATGGAAGCAAGTTATAATTAAATTTCAAAGAAATTTCTCAAAAAATGAAATGTAAAAAAATGTTGATTTTTAATTGTTCTGACTACGAATAACCATTATAAATGATTAAAATTGTATTTTGGTTACGAATAACAATTATCAATGACGGCAATTAATTTTGGTTATCAGTAACCATTATCGATGACCTGAATTTTATTTTGGTTACCGATAACCATAATCGACAGCAAAAAATTTTTTTTGTTACCGATAACCAATATCGACGGCAAAAATTCTTTCTGGTTACATTCATATTTTCAATTGTTATTAACATTACTAATAATTAGTATTCATTGACAACATAAAGAAAATTAATTATAAAACTTATACATTTTATTTTAAGCAAACAAACGGGATGAAAATAATATATAAAACAAAGAATAGAAAAGAAATATTAGTACAATATTTCTATTAACACTTGTATATATTATACATATATTAATATTTAATATTGAAATTCTGCATTTAATTTTACAAACATAAGTTTTTGCAAATTTTGTGCAGATAATTTGCATCGTCTGTCGTCTAGCATCACTTTAAGAGCTGAAAATGCACTTTCTACGCTAACTTGCGTGGCAGGTACCGCATGAACAATTGTAGCTAATTTTGCTATATGTGGTATCGCATACTTTTTCTCCTTCCAGTAGATCATTAATTCGGTGTCGATGCCGATACGCTTTTCCTTGTAATTTTCGATTTCATTGTACACCGATTGGAGTTCACGAGAATTATTTTCATTCACGAGATTCATCATTGGAAGAAGAGTCTTCTTCCATTTCGCTTATTGATTCTTCTAAGAGAGATAAAGAAGTACTACTTGTGCTTGGAATTGCTATATTATCAGTACAAGTAGCATTCACCTTTATTTCGTTAAGTGCCCTATCATCCTAAAAATTGAATGTTATTAATGAGAAAATTACATTATTTAACAGAATTAAATAACAACGATGTATGTACATACCTGTTTTAACGAAATCATTTGGTCAGCGACTTTTTTCAAATATCTCTTTGTTTTTGATTTTTGTTCTGACGATAACAAACGTTTAAGTCTGGGATCTAAAAAAAGTGCAGCATTAACTGCCTCATTATTTAAAAGCTGTGTTTCTCGTTTCTCTAAGCAATGGAGAACTACTCCAGCTGTATTTGTATTCTTTATTTTCAATTGCAATTTGAGATTTAACCACAATTTATAAAAATCTCCGAAAAACAATTGAGTTGTTTGTAGCTGTAATGTGGCTTCATTCAGCGGTAGTAATGTTTTTACTATATCTTCGATTAATATCCACTCCTCTTCTAGTAATGCCAGCGGTTTCTTCAAATTTTCATTACAAAAGTCTTTATATTTCAGAAGCCGCTGCAACATATCAAATGTTGAGTTCCACCGAGTGGAAACATCAATCCGTGGTTTTTTTAAATTAAGATGTTGCAGAGAGTATCTGAAAAAACAATATTATTGTTGGAGTAAGCGCTTCACTAACAGTTCGAATCGTTAGGCTACTATCCGGAAGCGTCAGGCGGCGCTTTCTATTCAATGGCGCTGTCCGCTCTATCTACACTTGCGCGCTACACACATATACAGAACTTCACTTCCTGTATTCTGTTCTCGTCGCTTGTCAGAAAAATATATAACCTGCATTATATTGACTAAGACTGGTTTGCCTGTATTTTACCTCCTCTCACATTACAATTCTTACAATTAGAAGAATGTCGAATGTAATCGAATGTAAATACCGAAGTATACAAAAAAAGTAATGCGAGATTGAGGATACGATGTCGAGGCTTAGCCTCGACGCTAATAGCCTCGACGCTGCTAGCCTCGACGCTGCTAGCCTCAATCTTGCATCACTTTTTTTGTATACTTCGGTATTTACGGTAAAGTAAGTTGACTTCGTTCACGATAGATTGTTGCTTTGAAGCAATTATAAATTATTAAAATATTATTGGTATATTCGGTGCCAGTGTAGATTATAAAATTATTAGTGACCACCATGGGTCGAAAAAGGAATATATATTTATACGCGAATTTTTTCACTTTGACGTGGAAAAAAATGAGTGCACGTGCAAAACGTGTGGATTGTAGTAGAACTTTGGGACTAGTCCAATTAAATTCGTGATTGCAAGAGGTCTTATGTTTGCTGACCAACGAGAAACATTTTAAAAAGAGAGAGATAGCCGAAATGGTGTTTATTAAGAAAAACAATAACACTATTAATTTACAAAAAGACACCGATAACCTTCCTGTCATTTATGACAAAATAATAAACTTAATGTGAGCGCTTTCGGTTACCTCTGCCTTTGTTTCTCACTCAGTCGTCTGTCGTCACCTATAGTGAACGCACCACCGAATTTCACGTCTGTTAAATATGTTACGACTCGCATATCTTTTATCGCCTTTGACACACAAAACATGTAAGCGTTGCTATTTTATTCCTGAGTTTACTCTTCGTACGTCATTTTAGTTTGTTAATTTATTATTTTACTTTTTTTGTATTTTAGTTCGTAGACTCATTGCTGCCACATTGTGTATAATGAAGTGTTTTGCAAGCGTTAATTTATTGTACGCACTTGAGAAGGACCGGAATCTCGGTTGAAACGCGTTGTGCTTGTTAAATAAATATTAGCCAGTTTGGTCGCAGCAAAGGATTTTTGTAAATATAATAAAAACATTACTACCGCTGAATGAAGCCACATTACAGCTACAAACAACTCAATTGTTTTTCGGAGATTTTTATAAATTGTGGTTAAATCTCATATTGCAATTAAAATAAAGAATACAAATACAGCTGGAGTAGTTCTCCATTGCTTAGAGAAACGAGAAACACAGCTTTTAAATAATGAGGCAGTTAATGCTGCACTTTTTTTAGATCCCAGACTTAAACGTTTGTTATCGTCAGAACAAAAATCAAAAACAAAGAGATATTTGAAAAAGGTCGCTGACCAAATGATTTCGTTAAAACAGGTATGTACATACATCGTTGTTATTTAATTCTGTTAAATAATGTAATTTTCTCATTAATAACATTCAATTTTTAGGATGATAGGGCACTTAACGAAATAAAGGTGGATGCTACTTGTACTGATAATATAGCAATTCCAAGCACAAGTAATACTTCTTTATCTCTCTTAGAAGAATCAATAAGCGAAATGGAAGAAGACTCTTCTTCCAATGATGAATCAGAAAATAATTCTCGTGAACTCCAATCGGTGTACAATGAAATCGAAAATTACAAGGAAAAGCGTATCGGCATCGACACCGAATTAATGATCTACTGGAAGGAGAAAAAGTATGCGATACCACATATAGCAAAATTAGCTACAATTGTTCATGCGGTACCTGCCACGCAAGTTAGCGTAGAAAGAGCATTTTCAGCTCTTAAAGTGATGCTAGACGACAGACGATGCAAATTATCTGCACAAAATTTGCAAAAACTTATGTTTGTAAAATTAAATGCAGAATTTCAATATTAAATATTAATATATGTATAATATATACAAGTGTTAATAGAAATATTGTACTAATATTTCTTTTCTATTCTTTGTTTCATATATTTTCATCCCGTTTGTTTGCTTAAAATAAAATGTATAAGTTTTATAATTAATTTTCTTTATGTTGTCAATGAATACTAATTTTATTAGTAATGTTAATAACAATTGAAAATTTGAATGTAACCAGAAAGAATTTTTGCCGTAGATATTGGTTATCGGTAACAAAAAAAATTTTTTCGCTGTTGATTATGGTTATCGGTAACCAAAATAAAAATTTGGTCATCGATAAAATGGTTACTGATAACTAAAATTAAATTTTGGTCATTTATATTGGTTACTGATAACCAAAATTTAATTGCCGTCATTGATCATTGTTATTCGTAACCAAAATACAATGTTAATCATTTATAATGGTTATTTGTAATCAAAATTTTTTAATTGAAGATATTAACTCTTATACGATAACTTTTAACATTTGTCTTATAACAGTTATGATGTCTGGTTTCACAAGAAGAATGAAGAGAGATACTTTGTAACTCTGATTAACCGACTGAGGAGTAACCATTACAACGTCAACGAGTCGCTAACACAAAAGAGGTACATAAATGACGCCAGGTGTGAATGTGGTAACGAGTGTGAAAGTATCGATCACGTGTTATGGAGGTGTAACAAATATGACGAGGAGAGGGAGAGACTGGATAGAGAGCTCAGACTGAGAGGAATAAATGAGGAAATAGACGTTACAAGGACACTCAGAAGAAAGGAATGGATTACAATTAGAAGTATATATAATTATATTAAAAGAATAGGAAGGATTATATAACTAAGAGGACAAATACAACATAGGTCAAGCATCGTTGTGCTATATGGCTCCAGGGTGGGGCCGAAGGCACTAAGTTCCTCTCAACCGAGGAAACAACTCCAAAAAAAAGTGTCGGCTACCGTGACGACCGGGCGTTGTTGTTCCCATATTTTTACAGCAACTTTACGACAACGATATACATACAAGATGACGGAAGAAAATATTACAATAGATGAGATCATTATTAATATTGTACGAGATAACAAATTTGTTTATGACAAAACGGACGTTAATTATAAAAATGGTAATAAAAAAAAGAATGTATGGAAAATGATTGCTTTTTCAATTAAAAGAAGTTTATAATGTGAATATGTCAGATAGGAAATATATGTTATTAAAATATAAATCAACTTGTTTTGTCAAATATATTAATCTTAAAACAATACTAATCTACGTGTTTTTTTATATAAGCCGAAAATATTGAGAAACGGTGGTCAGCACTTCGAGATATGAGGGATGAGAAAACGTGGAGACACTGGTTAGTTTTACACAAAATATCTTTTATTCTTCTCCTTGTCTTACACTGACAATGAGATGGAGGGCGTGAGTGTGCGTGTGTGTTTGTGTGTCGCTTCGCCGTGTAGGTGTGGGCGTTGACGCTGGCTCAGCCGATTCGCAGTTGATCGCGGATATGCTCGCAGACAGACGCGGAGGCGCGGAACAGTGTCACGACTCGTGTTTATACGGACTCGCAGACAAGTATCTATACGGACAAGTACGGCTTTATCTACGCGGACAGGTACGGCTTATATCTACGCGGACTTATATCTATACTGCCTTATACGGACGGTCAGGTGGTCAAGAGCTCAATCGGGGGCACCCGACTGAGCGGCCCGTACACCGGGGGCGGCCCGTCTTCCGTACGGCGGAAAGGATCGGGGGCACCCGACCCAGAGGCAGGAGAGGACAGGTAGAACCAACCGGGGTTACCCAGCTGGGGAGGCCCGTACCCTGGGGACATCCAAGTAAGAACGGGGGCGCCCGTTCTCTGTACGGAGGAAGAGGTTGGGGGCACCCAACCTAGTGAGCGGTCTCGGAGAGTGGTTGTGTCGGGAGCAGGAGCCGGACAGGACTGGTGACTCGAGTTTTTTTTTTTTTTTTTTTTCCGATGAGATTAGAGAACGCAGTTCCCAGGACTAGCCAAACCTGCATATAACATAATCAAGTAATACCGAAAAAACATAAAAGTTTCTGAAATCGGAAAGACGCTTAGTTCCAGAATGAAGCGTATGGGAAAAATTGCAAAAATACCATTGAGCATATAGCAGCAAAACATAAGGAAAAAGAAAAAGGAAAAGGAAAAGTGGATTATAGAAGGTAAAAATAGAAATAATATATAAATAAATAAGTGAGCAGAGAATATGTGTATGTAGTCAAAAATTAAGACGTGTGCGACAAAAATCACAATGAGCAGTACTCAATGCAAAAAAACATCCACCCATCAATTTATTTAGGAATACTGGGAGCAAAATGCTTAGGCAAGCGACATTTAATTTTCATAGGAATATCATTAATGTTATAATCACCAATACAGCTAATTAGAGGATTTAAATGATCATGCTTATAAGCATTAGTAAGCTGTCTAGCAATTACTTCATCAATGTATTCGATTTTTGCATTAGAATGTAGTTCAGGTATAGGAGTATCATATGGCATGCCGAGAATTAGACACAAAAATTTATTTTGTGTAATCTGTAAGCGTTTTAAATAACAGTGCAAGTGAACGCTCCCAGATCAGTGCAAGTGACCGCACTCGGGTCAGTATAGAACTACGCACTCCGAGCACGTGCGCGTAGTAACAAAAAGTTACTAGCCACTGGAACAGAGCGAGTGCACACCAATCGAATTCGCCATAAGATCGTGCAGCTGCCGCCCACACGGGGGCAGCGTAAAGCATTGCAGATCTAACACATATTTTATATAATAGAAGTTTAAGATTAATATGAAGCCCACTATTACTGTTTATAAGCGGATATAAAACTTTCAGTTTGCCGAGGGCCTTGCAGGCGCGATCATGAATGGCCTGGCCCCATCTGAGGCCAGAATCAATTGGTACATCCAGGTATCTAACACATTTAGACCATGGAATCTGATGATTCAAAACCCGAATCAATGGAGACCCAAAATTTAATTTGCGGGTAAATACAATGGCTTCTGTTTTTTGCGGGTTGATTGACATTTTCCATTCTGAAAAGAAGCGAACAATGTCATCAGTGTAACATTGCAATCTTGACGCGAGTAGAGCTGCGCTCCACGAAAATGTGTACACAGCTGTATCATAGGCATAAACTGCAAGACTTGTATTAGGATGTTTAGGCAAATCATTGATGTGGACATTGAACAAGATCGGGCCCAAGATAGACCCTTGGGGGACACCCGTTAAGATATCAAAAAGAAGAGAGAGTTCTCCCTGAAAAGAGACCAGAAACGATCGCCCCACAAAGTAACTACTAAGCAATTTAACAATAAAAGTGGGCAAACTAATTGAATTTAATTTATATAGCAAACCGGCATGCCATACCGAGTCAAAAGCTTTTTGCAAGTCCAATAAAACCATAACCGAACTCCGATTCTTGTTTAACTCCATGGAGAAGTATTCCGAGACTCTAAGCAATTGCAAAACAGTAGAGTGGCCTCTCCTAAATCCAAATTGTTCATTAATAATATCATTGTTACTATTCAAAGAAGAATTGATCTGAAGCAAAATAATTTTTTCAAAAACCTTGCTAAAAGAGCTCAGCAGGCTAATTGGTCTGTAGTTTGAAGGCAAAGATTGAGATTTGCCTGGTTTAGGAAAAGCCAATATTAATGCAGTTTTTCAGACTTTGGGAAAATAAAATAATTTGAATAAATAAAACTTTAAAAATATAATAAAATTGCAGAATAATCTTAAAAACAGATTTTTTAAGCATGATATTAGTGATCTTATCCTTGCCAGGAGCTTTATTATTCGGCAATTTATTGATTACAAAGGCAACCAAGTTTTGAGTTAAAAAACTCAAATCCACAGGAGGATTTGATTCATCCAGAGACACAATAAAATCTTTCACTTTCGTATCATGCGGGGAGGCAAGACTTAAAGATGACGAAAAGTTTGAATAAAAACTCTTTGCAAGCGCCGCTGACTTATCAGCCGGGTCGTAGATAATACTTTGATCCTCCAAAATAAACGGAGGTGCAGGAACGCTTATTCGCTTTCGGGATTTTAATGTATTCCAAAAAGACTTATCTTTAATATTAACATCTTTAAGTTTATTAAGGGGGTAGCCTGGTGTAGCGGCTTCAAAAAATCGAATTTTTTTGCTTAAATCGATAGTATTCTATCTCTAGAATACGCTCCCTAAATCCTAAGCATGAACTTAGATTTTAGCGGGCTAAAATGAGCTCGATTGGTGCGCAAGGTCGAGCGCTCCGAGGAGCAGGATGCTGGGGGAGAGCTCTCAACGGTCTTTGAAAAGGCTCGTTGCCGGCTAATTTGTGAAGATTTGACGAAGAAAGAGCTGCTCAAAAGGTGTTTGGGTGGGCATATCCAAAATGCGAACGAGAGTTTCAACTCTACTGTTTGGCGGTTTGCTCCAAAACACCTCCACTGCAGCCGGAAGATCATAGAGATTGCTGCTTACATAGCAGCTGGAATATTTAACGAAGGCTATCTGTCAGTGCTAAACATAATGTCAGATTTGGAAATAGTTATTGGGACAGCATGCAGAGATTATGCCGACAAAATTAATAACAGCCGTACGACCGTTCGACCAGAATTGTCGAAGTAAAAGCATTGCTCGCGAACTAAAAAATATACATAAACAACGGCTGTTGGAGCAAAACGAGCTGTATGAAGAAGTTGAGGGGATATTATATGGAGCAGGGATAGCAGATTGACCAAAAAGTATAGGTAAATCAACAATAATAAGCTTTTATCAACCTTCTTTCTTATTCGAAAACTTTAAACGCGTTTTTCTCAAAACCATGTTTTTGAAATTGGCGTACACGATAACTCAAAATATTCTTGATGAATCCAGATTATTTTTTTCTTTTAAATTAAAGGTAATTAAATTGCCTTAAACTTATACCTATAATATGTACTAAAAATTTTGTTCAAAAAAAGTTATAAACAAAAAAAAGTGCGAAATTCATGCAAAAAAAATTTTTTTTCAAACCACTTTTTTTAAAATTTTTTATGATAAAACAAATCATGTTTTAGGTATAACTAGAAACTACGCTCATAAACTTTACAAAAAAATTTTTTTTTTGTTTCAGATCGTTCTACGGGATGCTAGAGTGTACGCCATTCAGAAAGAATTTTCGAAGCCACCTTCGTATTTGATCGCATAACTCCTGTGTACTTACATATATTTATTCAAAAAAATTAATTTAAATATTTTAATATGTACACAATAAATGGTGTTAATTGCAAAAATATATATTAAGTAGTTTTTTTTTAATCCAGAAAAAGAGCTTGTTTTTGACGTTCTACACCAAGCTACCCCCTTAAACCAATAAGCATCCTTAGCCTCCTGTAGAAGATTTTTGATATGTGAATTCAAATGTTGCGAAAGATTTTATAGCGTGAAAAACCCGGCCTCTGATATTTCCTGCGGAAATAATTACGAAGTTTAACCAAGAAATCATGTCGCTCGGAATATAATGGCTCTAAAGAATGATAATGATATCCAAATTTATTAATAGTTGAGGCTGATTTAAGAGATCTATGTAAAAACTTCTGAAGTTCCTCAATACATGAGTCTACATCATTATCACTCCTGAGATCAAAATTAATTTTCCATTTATTAGTTGCCTCTCTAAAGCTTTCCTAATCAGTTTTATAATATGCTTTGTCTTTTTTAATTACAGAAGTATTTTCCAGGTCTAAAATTATAGGAAAATGATTAGAGGATAAGTCCTCCTTCGTATAGCAATTATTATCAAAAGAAATATTCTTAGCCAGGAAGATATCAATATTAGAAGGGTTTCTACGCGGAATTTTGTGAAAAAAAGTGGAACTATAAATAATAGAAATATTAGATTTATTTAAATAATTGTATAAATACACCCCTCTCGTATTATTAGAAAGATTATTCCAAAGTCTATGCTTAGCATTAAAATCTCCGCCAATGATCACTCTTAAATGAGCATAAAAAAAAAACATTTAAAGAATCAAAGAAAAAATCAGATTTAGGAGAGGCATACGCAACACCTACCATAAATCTCAGACCCGCACAGACCTCGAGCAGGAGTAACTCACAGCCCTGCAAAATGTAGGGAGGTAAAACGACATATTTAATTGACCTGCTGATAATAATCGCTAGTCCCCCTGCAATAACCTTGTCGGAATCCTGGCAAACAACATCATAACCAGCGAAAGAAAAATTAAAATTTGGGTGCAGCCATGTTTCACTGACTAAAGCGATATCAATTTTATTGTCAGCCAAAAATTGACCCAGCTCCAGCACTTTATTCTTAAGACTTGTGGCATTCCACAAGCACAATTTAAGATTTGTTAACATTTGCGAGTTGAAGGCTAATAAATTAAATCAGCTGCCTCAATGAAAGCTTGCAGTTTACTAAGACCATCGTTACAAGAGGCAAGATTAATATTAAGTTGTTTGATAACACTGAGCATGTTCGGAATATCAACCAACTGCCTCAGCTTACTAATTTCCGAAAACAAGTTATTAACGTTGTCAATATCTTCCGATCTATTATTTGTGAAGGCATTTCTGTTTACATTTGTAACCGCTTCCGCATAAGATCTAGCAGGCGATCTCATACGAACAGATGTTGTTTGTTTACTGTAAAGACGAGAAGTAACTGGAGCCGAATTCAAATTTAGCTGACTATTGAAGACAAAACTACGGTTAGAATTAGAGGCTACTTTTGCGTGCAAGCGCTCCGGATCATGCACAAAATTTGATAAAGCGTTCGAAACAGGTTTGACAAATCTTTTCTCCAAGAATTTTAAATAAGCGGAACATAGAGTGAAACTAGCCGGGGATTTTTTTGGCAGTTACAACATTTGGCCGGAGTGTCAGGAGACTTTTTACATTCCGTGGTTAAATGATCCGCAGCACACTTGACACAGCGAGGTGACTTGAAACAGTTAGTTGACGTGTGTCCAAAAGCTTGACATCGAAAACATTGCAGAATCTTCTTGGTGTTGTTGTATGGCGAAAGTCACCGCTCCCTAATTGCGACACCTAGCTGTCAGCGTTACTTCTGGATTTTGCCAAACTCACCTGAGGCGGCATTCCGGGTTTTGCAAGTGGCTTCCAGGGCACTCACCCGGAAGCAAAAGCGCTGACAGCTAAGTCAGCATCGCGGAAGCTAATGCGCAAGTGATAAAATCCCGCCCTTTCGAGAAGCGGCGGGCAGTCTAGACCGAAAGGCGATATCGCGCACGACCGAACGTAAACTACTCTATTGTGAACGCCCGCAAGTCAGGGCAGTGAAATAAGAAGATATCTGTATCAGTCTAACAATAAGTTTATTAAAAGTTGCTCAAACAAGAATCTGGCAACGTCTTTCTCCCTCCTCCCGGCGGATCCTAAAGAACCCTCCGTGCCGACCCTGCGATCCAAGGTACGGCACAACAAATTGGTGGCAGCGGTGGGATCTGTCAACCGGACGAGAGGACATCCTGCCAGTTCTGCGCCTGCAATACGGGATCTTTAGACGGCGGTACATCCCGGAGAGGAACCGCCAGACAAATGCCGAGTGAGTGTGTGAAACAACGGTAGCAGCCGCCGAGTGCCCCATATCAGCGACACCGGAGAGATCCCAACCTACCGCACGGACTCGCCAGCCCGAGCCAGCGCCACACGGACGCACCGAGCTAGCGAAGCAGCGCAGCAGGGACACAGCGAAGCAGAGACGACACAAAGCAGCGGAGCGGCCCTGCAGGACTCCGACACAGCAGAAAGCGGACACCATGCGCTGCGCGGCGGTACTGTAAGTCCGAAACACTCTGTAAGCCGACCACGGCACGCGCCGAGCGTAGAAATAGCGAGCGTCCCCCGCGTTTGAACGCCAAGAATTAATTTCGCGTTTACAGGAAATACAACCGCGAACGCCGAAAGAAATTTCGCAATTACATGGTATACAAGCGTGAGCGCCGATAGATGTCGGACGACTTACCCCGGCATCCCCCTATCAGCAACGCGTCCTTCGTGTTGAGCGAGCGCGCGCAGCAAGCAATAGAAAATAGCATCCGAAACCGTTTTCGCGCCGCACGACGTACCGACCACGATTCCCTAGACCGCGTGCGACGAAACTTAGACGCGCAACTCGCCGACGACGATAACACGCCAGTGCTCGAATTACACCCCAACGTCGTAGTAAAACGCGAATTCGAGTTTTTAGACGCTAGCCTCTGTAACGCGAACGAAAACCCGCGAGATAATACAGCGAACCAAAGCGGTGACGAAAATAGCGACAATCACGACAGTGACGCACACCGATTGCCCTCGACCGACGGTGACGTACGATCGGACACCTCGGCCGATACTCAGAGCGAGAACGCAGGGAGAGGAGAATTCTCCCTGACATCGTACGAAAGCGATATATTCGACCCCGAGGAAGAGGATTATACTCCCCCGGGCTAACACGATGAGCCAGCCACGGGCTGCCGCGACCATTGCGCCGCGTGAGGACATATCCCCTGCGCAAATTAGCGCCGAAATAGAGCGGCTCAGACCCGCGAAAAATGGGCAACCGTCCAAAACCAACCAAAGTCGAGCCCCCGAGCCGACGCAAGTAAGCCCAAGAGCAATAAGCTCCGTGCTCAGCGACGTACTACGCATGATGCGCGACATGCAGGAACGCATGGACCGCACGGACAGTGGCCATGCGTCCATGCGTCTTCGGTGAAAAACTCCACCTTGTCAAAAATGCTTTCCCAGCGAGCAAAACACAGTCATAAATAACAAGCGAAAAAGAGACACCACCGCCGTCGGCGCCCTGAAAAGGGCGGAATCCGACACGCCGTCAGCGCCCTGAACAGGGCGGAATCCGACGCACGTTACTCTTGGCTCGCGCTCGCTAATTCCGTCGTCAACACCAGGCGGTCCAAACTCCCTCTTGGAAAAGTGGGGGACACTTTCAGCGCCGTCTATGACATGCACCCAGAGATATGAACTAAAATAAGTAGTGGGGGAATTGGCGGTACTTTAAACTGTACATGCGCGTGCATATACCTTATAGCAAGTAATTTCATATACAATTTTATAATATATATAAAATTTAATGCAAATGTAATTAATAACTAATATTATTTCATTATTATTTTACCTATATTGATATTTTAAACATATTTTTTTCCATAAATACATACATGCAATGCATTACATTTTTCCGTCCCACTTTAAACAGACTGCGGACTGTCGGATATCAATATCAAAAAATATTAAATATCCGGTGTGGTTAAAAAAGGTGATGCAATACACATATGTGTCCCACACATCACTTATATACAAGCACACACAGATTCATACATTACAAGAAATATACAATGAAATAAACACTATGAATAATACATATAAAACACAAATACAATAAAATACAAAATGAATACATGCATATACACACATAAATATTAAACACCCTATATTCTTCATTCATTCCACTACATTTCTTCTCAGATGCTACCATTTTGCTTTCGCTAAAACTTCACATCTTTCTTCCGATCTTATCTCCACCCCTAGCCACCCACAACCTGAAGGCATGCCTTCCTGTAGGGAAAACATGACTTCTTCAGGTAGATAATTGATCGGAATAGAAGGACCTACCTATGTTAAATTAAACTACTCATACTCGCTCACACTATACAATAATAATTATTAAGTAATACATTGTTTTTGTTTCACAAATTCTTAACATTTTTAAAATGAACTTTTTTTTTATTTTTAATATTTTATCATTTTTATTAATTTTATTATTTTTATTATTTTTATTATTTGTACGCATTCGTCTACTTTCCAATATATCATTTAGAACATCGCGTTGTACAATTTCAATATCACAATTATTTAATAATCTATTCTTCTTATCACACCACAATACAATAGTTTTCAATGTAATTATACGCATTACAATTTTTGATATATCATTATAATGTTCAATACATACGTGCCAATCTGTATTGAAAGTACATGTTTCCAAATAATTTAATATAATTTGCAAAATATTTCGTTGATGACTTCTCGTTCTTAATAACTTATTAACTAAACATATTACTTGTCTTATATAAACTGGAAATTCACTACTTCTTAAATCATGTTCACATTCGATACAAAAGTTAACTTCTTTCAAAATTAAACGTAAAATTTCTTCCCGATTATCTAATGACGATGCAATAATAGAGTCATCGCATACATTTATATTTGAAATTAATTCTGATTCTTCATTTTCAAATGTATTACAAATTTTATGTTTTTCTTGTAAATATTTTTCTAATGTAGATAATATTCCACTATCAGATTCTTCGCAATTACCACGTG